>NC_051442.1:25458271-25464974 GCF_001649575.2 Kryptolebias marmoratus
ACATTGCTGCCCCCTATATGTCAGGAGGACAAATAACACCTTTTCTGTTCAAATTGCCAACCCGCCACAGTGGCGTGTGTGTTGATCAAATTCACCCGCCACTTCAAATATTTACCCGCATTTGGCCGGTGGTGGGTGCTAATTTCCATCCCTGCCTGTGGGAGAGTTTGTACATCCTTGAGTTGGTTGGGAACCGGACTCTAAATGGGTCATGTTCAAAGCACCTATCCCAGATGCAGCTTTCAGGAGCTCTAGCCAGAAGGTCATTGGTGCCATTTTGTGGCAGCAACCAAAAGATCAATTGGTGATCAATAACAATGATAGAATCTATCAGGATAAAGAAGATTGCCTTTAGGGCCTGGTTGCCCAGGAGGACTCCTGATGCAGCTGAAGAGTACAGAAAGGTTACAGATTCTGTGATTGTAGAAGCAAAAATTCAGGTATGCACAAAATGAGTCTGAGCCATTTTTGTGTTTCCTAAGGTTGCTTAACTGTGGTGGCCATTTGAAGCAAATGTAATTACAAAAGTTAATCAGTAGTGGATGTAAAACTAATGATTACTTTCTGAGAATTTTATTGAAATCCATCTAGTAGTTCAAGAAATGTTTTGCTAACAGAAATCATTAATTTCAATAGTTAATGCCAAAGTTTTAAAAACATATATTACCTGATCAGTTGGTGCTTAGAGTATGTTGGGAATAACTCAAAGCTACTACCATACCAAATTTTCTCTCAATATTTGTAAAACTGACTGAGTTATCGACCTTTTTTTTTTTTTTTCTAAGTTTGCTTAGCTGTGGCATTTGGCCATCTTGAATCAGACCGACTGCAAAAGGTAAACAGTTGTAGATGTACATCCAGTGATTACTTTCTGGAAGGTTAATCAGATAGTTTGCTAATGGACAGACAAACACACACAGGGCAAGACCATTACAGGCCTTTCTTTTTCAGCTGTGAGCTAAAAAAAATAGAATGCTTCTTATAAACTAGAAACTCTGTAGAAGCAGTGTTGATGAGGGAGGAAGAATAGATACTTCTTGAAAATTCCCTGAAGAAAAAGGACTTCACAAAGTTCTGCCTCAGATTTGAGGAAATGTCAAAACTCAACTCAAGGCCATGTTGCATTTCATTTATATTTAGAAATTGGACTTTCTGGGTTTCATGCTGGGAAAATCAGCTGGAATGCTACTCAAAAATAACAATTCAAATTCTGAAAGTCCTGACCAATCCCAATCAATAAGGTTTTTGTGTGCCCTTTTGTGCTCATTTGTCTGTATCATCAGCAAAATATCTCATAAACCACTGTATGGATTTTAAGGAAACTCTCAGAAAGTAATTAATGGATGTACATTTACAACTGATTGACTTTTAGAGTCAATCCCATTTAGAATGGTAGTAACATTGAAAAACATTATCATACACAAAATCACTATAACTGAGTTAATTTTACAAATATTGAGCTACGTTTTGGTGTGGTAGAAGCTGGAAGTGCACAGTGCTACGTAGTGCACAAGAGCTTTGCGTAAAAGTTAGGCATTAATTGTTAAAATGAACCATGTCTGTTCATTGGCAAAATACTTCATGAACCACTGGACAGAAATTAGTGAAAATTTTAGAAAGTAATCATTGAATGTAGATCTAGAACTCCTTACCATTTGCTGTCAACCCAATTCAAGATGACCACCACAGCTAATCAACCTTAGCAAACAAAAACAGCCAGTTTTACATGCATTAAGCTTAAATCTGTTGTGTTGGTGGCTAAGAATCATTCTCAACACATTCTCTGAATGCTAACACATCCTGAGGTGGTCTCACAAAATGTTGCATGAGATTGTGCACAACATTCTTTAGAAGATTTGACTAAAAATCTTAACATAAGATGATCTTAGTCTAAAGTTCCTTTAGACTACGTGGACTTTCAACTCCCTCCATTGGCAACAGGACTTGTTTTGTATTACTTTAACCCTTCTGAAACCCCTGTAACTGCAGAGAGAAAGAGCTGCCCGTGTAGCTTTGGATTCATTTGACCTGAAGGCCATGGGAGGGTTAAAGAACAACATGTACATCACTTTAGCATGGAGTTAGCATGACTGCATTCTCACACTGGAGCATTTTCAGTTGAACAGAACAAACTCTGACCCCATTTTGTGAGGAGTGATTGGTTTTTGGTACTCTGAGTCCTGTAGATCAGAATATGAAGCAGGGTTTGGTTACTAAAAATTAAATCTGTTGCCAAGACCAGAGCAGAGTTATTATTGTTCCACAGCAGACGTATTACTCCAGACATTACTGACATCCACAAAGGGTCTGTGATGATGCCCCAGAACTCCACTGGACATTGGACAACACAGCTGCACAAGAGGCTCCAGCCTTTAACGCAGAGGTCTGGAGTTTAAACTGGCAGCAGAATAAAAATGTAGGAATAATTCTTCTTCAACTTGACACTTGAATCACTTGAATGAAAACATGACTTTTTGCTCCTAATCTAACTCAATAAAGCCAGGGATAGGGCTTTTTTTTTCTTTCCTCAGCCTCAGATGTGCCATTCAGTTTGAGGGGCATTAGCACTCCGTGGTCATCAAAGGTTCTGGATCTAGAGCAAGGAAAGCCATGGTATAAAGAATCTCAGTTGGGTGCCAAAGCAGCCCCCTCTGCACCCAGTGCCTTTTAATTAGGTGCACAGCAGGGTCGCAGCACAGCCACACACACCACTCATCACTTACACAGGGCTGCGTGAGCATGAGCTGACAGTGGAAATATTTTTCTTCATCGTTGTCTCTAGGTTTTGTTAAATTATAGGTTTGGATGTTGGTCGTCTGTAAGAACCTCTGATATTTATTAACCCTTATATATAACACTTCTGCCACAGTTTTGCTGAGTCTTGTAGTAATACCCACCAGAAAAATGCTTGACTTTCTACTTTGTATTTTTGTTTTTTCTTATTTCTAAAACTAATTTAAAAACAAGCCATTTATTTTCAAAATAATTCACACAGTTTTCACAATCACACATTCAGGTAGCACAACACCTCTGTCATGAACGGGGTGGAAGGAGGCGAACCCTGAGCGCAGACTCATGTTGAAACAAAAACTAATTTATTTAGAAATAAAAGGCAAACCCAAAACAAAGGCTGACGTGGCAGCAAAACCTAGACTAAATACAAAAAAACATTAACTAACTAAACTAAACCTGAACAGACCTGAGAGTAAAGATGAACCACTGGGAGACGAGAAGGCACGAGCAAAAAGGGACAGCACATCAGGGAGACAAGAGAATGACAATGAACCAGCAAAGAGGTAGAGAATGTGACTGGGTATTAAAGGCAGAGGGTGATTAGTGGAAGTGGGCACAGGTGAGATGATTAAGGAGCTAGAGGCAGGTGTAGATGGGTGAGAATGGGGGAAGAGAGAGATAGAGTGACTGAGGAGAAGTGAATGTTGGCTGAGGCACAGGGAAGAGACAAAAAACACAAACAATAAACTCTAACTGAAACATGAAGACAAAACATAATTCAAAAACTCAGATCCTAACAACCTCAGACTTTTGGCAAAATGAAACACTTGTAAAAATATACACTAATTTATAAAAACTATTACTAACATTGGCAGCATGGCAGTTCAGTGGTTAGAGCTGTCGCCTCACAGCATGAAGATCCCAGGATTGGGCCCTTTTCTGGGTGGAGTTTACATGTTCTCCATGTCTTCTCTGGTTTCCTACCACAGACCAACAACATGCATGTTAGGTTCATTTGTCTTGGAGTGTCTCTGTGATGGATTTGCGACCTGTTCAGTGTGTACCTCACCTATCACACAGTAAGACCTGGAGATAGGCTCCAGCTCCCCCACAATTAAAATTTAAAAATTAATTAAAATCCACAAACTTTATAGCCTCAATTCAGGATGAAAATGGGTGTCGTCATATAGATAATAAACATATGAATGAATGCTTTAAACAGTTTTATGAAAAATTGTATTGTTCAGAAGTAAAAAAAGAAGCATCAGAACATGGACTACTAGATAACCTAAAAATACCATAGTTGGCACCAAAACAGGCAAACTTATTAGAAGGACCTATAGCAACTCTAGAAATTGAAAAGGCCATCTCTTCACTCCAATCTGGTAAATGTGCAGGTGCTGACGGACACCCTGTTGATTTTTTTTAAATCTTAAAAGGCAAAATTAGCTCACTATTACAACGAGTCTTTAATACATCTTTTGAAAAATCTAAACTACCTGATACTATGTACATGGCAAATGTTATAGTAATCCCAAAAAAAGATAAAGACCCAGAACAATGTTCGTCATATCGACCAATTAGCCTACTTGGAGTAGACATGAAGATTTTATCTAAAATTTTGTCTACTAGACTGGAAAAGGTAATCTCTAACATAGTCGGTGTAGACCAAGCTGGCTTTATAAAAGAGTATCTGTCATCAAACAATACTAGACGACTTATCAATATAATTCAACACCTTAATCAGACACAAACACCAGGCATTGTTGTTTCAATGAACGCTGAAAAGGCCTTTGACCGCGTAGAACTGGAGTATATGTTTGAAGTGCTAAGGAGATTTGGATTTGGAGAATAATTTATAAACTGGGTAAAACTTCTGTATAAAAAGCCTACAGCATCCATCTTGACAAATGGCCTCTTGTCTGCACCCTTTGGCATTGGAAGGGGGACGGCGCAGGGAAGTCCTCTCTCTCCGCTACTTTTCTCCTTGGCTATAGAGCCACTGGCAATCACAATTAGACAAAGCAATGATATTAAAGGGATATTATTAGGAACAAAAGTGTATAAAATATTATTATACGCTGATGACATTCTCTTAACACTGACAGACCCTGTAAAATCTATCCCGGCTCTAATTGACTGTGTCAACAAATTTGGTACGATATCTGGGTATAAAGTAAATTACAGTAAATCAGAAATAATGCCTCTAAATACCTGCAACCAGGGAGAACCAGCGTTCATTAAGCCATTCCGTTGGGCTCCTACAGGATTAAAGTATCTAGGAATACATATCACACCGAGAATTAGAGAGCTGTACTCCAAAAACATTAATCCTAGGATCACTCACATTAAGGATAAGTTGGTGAGATGGAAGAAGCTCCCCATATCATTTCTGGGGAGAGTTAACCTTATTAAGATGATAATTCTCCCTAAGATTATTTATCCAGTGTCTATGTTATTCTTGTTTATTGACTCTAAAGATTTAGCTGGAATCAATAAAGCAATATCAGAATTCATTTGGGCAGGCAGAAAACCTAAAATTAAAACTGAAATCTTACAACTTCCCACAACCTTGGGTGGATGGGGCCTACCCAAGGTCGAGAACTACGTATTGTCTCTACATGCAAGAATTATTTCATTGTGGGCTTCCCAAAAACAAGCCAATCCATGGCTTGAGATCGAGGAAAGCATTTGTAAACCTTGTCACCCTATAAATATGTTAAACAAACAAAACCGAGAACTCCCACTCATTGTCAAAAATAACTTTCTGATTACTATTACTATTAAGGCATGGGGCGTTCTGAGGAAGATGTTCGGGCAGAATAAAAATTTCTCATTTCTGACAACATTGGTAGACAACCCGGATTTGACAGTAGAGGGCGCTGGCCCTGATCTTAGGTCTTGGCAAACTGCTGGCATTACTAGGATCCACGATCTATGGCATAATGGTAAATTCAAGACATTCAGGGATTTAAGAACACAATATGACATTGTATCCAAGGACTTTTATAAATATTTTCAACTAAGACATTACGTTAAGGCAAAAATGGACTCATTGGAGTTCCCTGGGGACTATTATCTACTTGAAAAAACGATTCTTGACTGTCATAAGCGTGGGACATTTTTGTCTCAAGATTCTAAAAATATATAGAGATCTACAACATTCATATGTATTTACAGCTTTTTTGTTCATACTATAATATGCTCAAACCTCAGGGAACAATTAGAATCAATATTACAATTTATAAAGTTATTACACTCTTTCCAAAATTTTCTTGTGATACAACAATTCCAGAATAAATGACTAATTATTTCTGGATGCGCTTTGCAGAACTTGCAGTTGGGGTCTATTGTATTGATATATTTCATTATGTATTGATTAGTAGGATAAATTCGATGTAACAGTTTAAAAGAGACATCTTTCATTTTGTTGTTTATGAAAGGTTTCTGATGATGAGTCCACATCTTTTTCCACAGTGAATCAGGGACAAAATTCTTCCAACAGCAAACAGAGGAAGGTACAGAAATAATATCTTGTTGAAACAGGTCACAAATAGTTCTGTTGTTTTTGCACACTTTACCAACGGTGGTGTCAGTTACATTCAACAAGGCCTTGCATTCATCAACAACAATATTTCTATTGTTATAGCTCAAAAAAACCCGAAAACCCCCCAAAACAGAAATCTAAGTGTCAAAAAAAGGACTCAGTAATGAGTAGCTCCACCATTCTTGTTGATGACTTCAAACAATCGTTTAGGCATGCTTGATGCCAGTGTTTCCAGGAGGCTAGTGGGAATGTTGCTCCAAGTGTTGAAGATGGCTCCATGAAGGGCATCCACTGTCTGGAACTGATGTCCATTTTTGTAAACTTTCCTTGCCATCCATCCCCAAATGTTCTCAATTGGGTTTAGATCCGGGGAACATGCAGGATGGTCCAAAAGAGTGATGTTATTCTCTTGGAAGAACTCCT
>NC_051442.1:25465717-25477734 GCF_001649575.2 Kryptolebias marmoratus
CTGAAAAAATCATGTTTGAGTGTAAATGCAGTTTGCAGAAAATTCCCTGCTCAAAAGTTCTTGTCTCTTGCACTGATTTCTTCTTTTAACATTGTGAAGCTCTACTTAGAACCTTCTTAAGATCCAATAGTGCAAAATGCAAATTCTTTGCAATTTTTTGTCTCAAGATTTTGATCAGGAGTGTAAAGACAGATTAAAAAAGAAAAATAAGAAAGATTTGTGGGTGTGGGTGTGTGTGCTGTGTTGCTTTCAAACTATGCGCCTATTTACAATAATGTGGAAAAAATATACGTAGTTTCTCCAGTTAACACTACTTATTAAAACATTTAAATAAAGCACGTAAATTGCAGCATTCTTAAATTAAACAATAAGCTGCCAAACAAGTGAACATCTTTTTTGTGAACAAAATTCCCTAAATAGAATATGGATTTAGAATGTCAGATCCCAGAGCATACTCTTGTGGCAGAACTTCACATCTCCTTCCAGATGTCAGAAGTCGAGCTGCGTCGACTGCCGTCTCTTCTGTCCATATCATTCCGCAGGGAGGCCAACCTCTACCATTCACATAGGCTTGAGCACCCACGTAGTAGGCAATTTGCCCCTCTTTTCTCATCACCTCGATCACAGGCCAAAGTACCACTCTGGCTTTCCGATCCGTTGGACAAAGATCCTCTGTGAAGCAAAGATGGCACTCCTTCAGGATGGAATTGTTTTTTGCGGCTCTCCAAACGTTATCCCGATACATTCGGGAAGAGAACTGGAGGATGTTTCCTCTTGGACTGTTATCATTCTCTCTCATTTCCCCTAAGTGGTGGACAGTGTCCATCACATCAGGCAGCTTATGTTTTCCTCCTGGATATATGGTTTGACAGATCCTGATGGTTTCCTTCTTAACGTCTTCTTTTGAGACTCTCTGGTACGCCGTAAAGTTTCAGATTCCACCGCCTAGAGTACCGCTCCGACTCAATTAATCTTTTTTTCTAATTCGAGGAGGGTAGCATTGTCTTTTTTTTGTCTTATTTTCAATTGTGTCAGTTCTTTTTTCACATCTTTAATTTCCTCGAAAGCGAAGTCAATCAATTTTTTGAGCCCCTCAGTTTTTAGAGCGTTGTCGCTGACCATCTTTTCCACAGTGTCAAAGCGGGTGTTAATGAGCTGGGACCGAGTTGTAATGATGTCGGAATCATTTCCGCTTTTATCCTCACCTTGTACAACAAGAACTTTTTTAAGGGCTGGTTCTTTAGAAGGGGTCCCGTCTGGCGAAATATTCAGCAGAGGGAAGTCTTCATCAATCGGGTCATCATCTATCTTGGTATAGTCGTGTCCAACGGTTGTCAAGTTGCTGCCGTTGGGTTTTTGTTTTTTTTAGAAGATCTCTTCCTGGCTTGAGAAAACTTTTTTTTTTTTTACAAAAAAGGATTGGTTCTCTATTTAAAAAATATTGAGTAGCGTTTAGTTGATGGTTTTCCAATCAAATAATCGAATTTGGCAACAGCAGGTCAAAAAAGAGCGTCTGCTCAAGCCGCCATCTTGGTCAAACTCATGCATTTGTGAGCTGTAATTACATGGGTAAAAAAACAACCACTAGGGAGTAGAATTCTCCTCTGGCTGGGAACAGCATACAAACTGAGAGGCAAGTAGAACACATGGGGATGTTAGACATTGTCTCGTAAAACAACGTGAACTCTTGCATGATCGATTTCCCAATGATCCAACATCGCCTTAAATTCTGCTGATAAATTGGCAGCAGTGTGAGACCCTGACATTTCTTTACAGTGTAACAGTACTTGATGACGTTGCGCAGTAAGACTCAACATGGACATTAAACTTGCATCAGAAGTCCAGATGTCTGTTGTAAAGCTGAGTGTCTTTGCATCAGTGTTTAGCAGGCTGCGGGTGTGTCTGGAAACTTGGCCGAACAACTTCGGTAATGCGACGTCTGAATAGTATCTCCGACTCGGCACATTACATCGTGGGCTCAAGTGCTGCATCATGTTTCTAAATCTTTAGCCTTAGCTTGATGATTGCTTTCTTCAAATGCATATTCAGCGGCATGGTGGTTTCTTAAATGGCAAACGGGGTTTGTAGTATTGAAGGTTTTGGTTGTGGCTGCACCATGGCTTACTTTGGCCTTACATGAATTGCAAATTGTGATCTTTTGCTCTTTTTCTTTAATTGTATAATGTTTCCAAACCGATGACATGGCAGCTCCGGGTGACCTGTTACAGCGCATGAGAAGACGTGACCTTGTGGGCGAGTCTGTCAGTCAGCCCTCTCACACGGAGAGCAAAAGGGGACAATGGCTGATTTTCAGACCCTTGCGGAGGCAGATAAGATAGGTGGATAAGATCGGTTTCACATGCACGTATCGGCGATCACCGATCACCCAAAATTAAGGGTGATCGGTGATCAGGGCAGATGATTTCCAATTAAGTAATTAAAAAATGTAATGAAAGTGAGTGTCCGGATGTGCAGCACTCATTACTGTTGCACTGTGTTCAAAGTCCTGTCATATTCACTGCATTTTTTAAAATAGTTATTTTGACCTATAATGCATCACAAAGAAGAGAAGACAAAAGATGGCTACAAGGTAAGATTGTTTGATGTTTTGATCCTGATAATTTTTAAGTTTCTCCTTGCATATGCCTATTTCCACACCATAGGTGATCATTACCGTAATGTGTAATCCCTCATGTTCTTAAAAAGTTATTAATTAGATACTTTTATGTAAAGAAGGTATAAGGGAGTTTATACTGTAGGTGAAAAAACTTTAGCTGAGTCATCATGGGATGCTACCATTTTAAGATAGCTTATGTGGATGTCATTCATTACTGTGTAATGTGAGGCCTGTTGCGGCAATGAAAAATAAAATTACGTTGATGAACAGTGTCTTTTTGAAATTGTTCGAGCCAAAATGAATGTTTTATTTTGTTTATTTGTTCTGGTGGCACAGGTGTTCAGGTGTTCTGTGGGTGAGGGGTTTTGCAAACTTTTCTGTTGACCGTCCATCTTAGGTATCATCATTTTAGATCAACAATTTAAACGTCATTTTGCATCATTCGTGTATTTTTTGAAGTCTAAAATAAATATGAAGTATGAAGACACAAGTGGGGCTCATCATGGCGTATTGGAGACGCGTCACAGTTTTAAAACCTCCCCAGCCAGTAGAGGCTAAATTAATGGATCGAAGTCGCTACAGACATAATAGATAATGCATATTGTTTGTTTTTGTTTATTACACCTTAAATAGTTTTTATGCTAAATGGTAATGCTATTTTATGCTAACTAATATTACGTAATATGAAGGGCAAAGGGAAGTGAACAGAAGAGGGCAGCATCAAGAGTGAGGCAGAAGATTTATAATAATCCAGACCTAGACGAGTTTGGAAGAAAGGAAAAAGAAAGGTAGTCTGAACTCACACACACTACATTCACTCTACACACTTTGTCTCTCTCTTTTTCTCTCTTTCTCTCTTTCACACACACACAAACACAAGTAAAATATGTAGTATGCTGAAGACTGCTGTCTCAGAAGTAATTCAGTTGTAGAAGTAGTTTCATCAAACTTTTCCTATTGATATCTCATTTCAACAGGTATAAGAAGTGCAAGGAAAAGGGGTTTCTAAAGGCAGCTGCAGAAACAACGAAAAAAAAATAGAGGGAAAATTCAAACAGATATAATAAAAGGAAACAAACAGTTCAACACATACTAAATGAGACCCCTTCCTCAGATGACAGTGTGAATGAAACACTAAAAAAAAGGATCCTCCAACCAATGAACATAAACTATCATCAGCCATCTGCAACATCAACACCAAAGCAGAAAAAACCAAACAAACTAAGGAAGGCACAAAGAATTCTCAGTGAAAAAAGGAACTAAACTGTCTGAGGAAAAAAATTAAAACAAAAAGAGGAACACAGGTCTACAGTGCTGCTTACAAGTCGAGCCAAAAAGACGAGAGGGAGCCACAGGAAGCAGTGTGAGAGAAGCAACAGAAGAAAGATGGGTGACAACATCAGACTCTTCCTTAACAGAGATGATGTGTCCACATTAATAAATGGTAAAGCTGGGGAAGTCAGGAAGGGTGGACAAATTTACAGGAAGACGTTCCTCTCAGACCACAAGAGATTTCTCAAAGAGAACCCGGGCCTCAATGTGTCCCGCTCCCAGTTTCTTAAGCTGAAGTCCTTCCGGATAGTTAGACCAAAGATCACATGTAGAGAAACATGTGCCTGTAAAATTCTTGAGAATTATTCAAGTAAAATTACAAAACACAGCACAGCGGTGTAGTGGTTAGAGCAGTTGCCTCCAAGCAAGAAGTTTGCAAGATCGCTTCCCAGCCTTTCTGGGTGGAGTTTACATGTTCTCCCTGTGCACACGTGGGTTTACTCCGGGTACTCTGGTTTCCTCCCACATGTTAGATTAACTGATGACTCTAAAATTGTCCCTAGGTGTAAGTGAGAGTGTGTTTGTCTCTATGTGGCCCTGCAATGGACTTGCGACCTGTCCAGGGTGTCCCCCGCCTCGCACATTGACCAGCTCCCCGCAACCCAAAATGGAGAAGCGGGTAAAGAAAATGGATGGAGTTACAAAAATGCACCATCTTGGAATAATACATAGCGAATACATAGATCATCTGTTACTGATTAAAAAACATTGACTGCATGTATGGTATGTGTTACTTTCCCTGTCAACATGGACCCCACAACAAAAAAACAACATTATATCTCGGAGTGAGTGGATGACAAGGTCAACACTAATAACAAAAAAAAAACTGCAGGATGGCATTACCACTGAATTTGACATGAAAACTTGTTAGTTTCTAGTATTAAAAAACTTGTAGCACTGAACGCCCCGTGTCTCTACTCATTTGTGCACCATTTGGCACCAGTTCACTCGTATTTGTAAGGATCCAGAGTTTCTGTCCCCGCCCTGCTGGCGGTGCAGAGAACTCTTCCTCCACAGCTGCAGCCGATTATCATGATGAACAGCACCTGTACTTAAGCCTCTGGCTGGTTCCAGATCTTCGCTGGAGCATCGTGCCTTATGGGTTAGGATCTCAGTCTTTGACCTCTGATTTTAAAGCTCACGGCTACGCTAACCCTTTGCCTTTGTTCTTTCCCCTTTTTTGCCTCAGGACCGCTGTTCTGCCCTTGTAAATACCTGCCTGCCTGCCTGGAACTAAAGGTTGCACTTACCTGTGGACTTACCTGTCGTTGGATGCTGGATACTCCTCCTGGACCATCTCTGTTGAACACGTTGTCGCCTTCACACCTCTTCACTCATCGAACCTTTAAGAAAAGAACAATTATTAACAGCCTCATTCTATGAACAAAACCGAACCTGTACCCGAGACTCACTTTGCTCCCCCCTTTGCTGTTTCAGATCCTCCTGGCCACTCCTCACTGTTTTTGCCTATTGATACCTGTAAATAAAACCTCTTACCTTTTAACTTTGTCTCTGCGTCTGGTTTTCAGTTCCACTCTTAAGACAAACCCTGGATTATGTCAGTATTAAGCAACTGAAAGAAACTTTGACCCAGCACGATGTTGTAGTCCATGTTGATTACAGGGAAAGTTACACTTGCAAATGGAATAAGGAAATTAAAGACAGTCACTTTGGTAGATCCCATCAGCAAGTCACACTCCATACAGGGGTGATGTACTACACTGGTGGACAAGCTGAGTCCTTTGCTACTGTGTCTGGCAGTCTGCAGCATGGTGCAAAAGGCATCAGGTGAGCACCCTGCTCCTATATGTGCACCTAAACAAATTCACACCCACTCTTATTCTGCTTGGCTTTTTTAGCTCAATAATTTCCTTTTTTCCCCCAATATTTCTTTTTTGTTGTTGTAAATTTGCATTTTATTTATTTCAGTACAAATTATAGAGTTAAGGCTGACTTTTTTATGTTTTTGCAGATAAAACTAAACATAAGATAATGTCTCCTCAGGTTGTTGCTACTGAACCAGGGAGCATTAGATTTCGAGAGGTCTCATGCTTCTGTAGTCACTCCTGTGACTGCTTCTCCCCAAAGGAGTTTGTTTTCACCTAAAACGAGTCTGAAGAGACCATCAAAGTAGGAACATGATGGAGACCTCTATCCTGGCACTGTAACACAGGTAGGTGTAAGAGGGAATTGAGAATGGGAACTCAAGTGTGCAACTATTAGATTCAGATTAAAAACATGTAATGTGGAAATAATGATCATGTATTAAAAGAAGAAATGTGTTTGAAAAATTGTTAGTTTTAATGCAGCTGATCAACTTTTTTTGCTGGTTTAATGCATCTTTTTTTATTATTCATTAATTCAGATTGTCAGTGGTCAGTACGAGGTTGATACAATGACAACCGCTTCTACATCCCATCAATAAGCTTTGCTGGTGAGAAGGTGTGGTATTATTTGGATGACATCAAAGAAATTATCCCTGAGCCACTGCCTACCTCTTCATCAGTGAGACACTTCTGTGTGGTGTCAGAGATCTGTACAAAAAGAAAACCCAATGAATTATATATTAGCTACAATGGCATATTAGTACAATTGTAGAAAGAGGAAAAAAAAGTGGAGTAAATTTCAGCCCAAAAATTTCAAATTTTCTTCAAAAAACAAGGAAATTTCCAAAGTTGAAAAGCTGAAAATTTGCTAGAACAAAAATCAGAAATTTTATGAAAAAAAAACTGGAATTTTTTGACGTCAAAAGTCAAACATTTTGGACTTTTGAAACTAAGATATTTCCCAGTTTTTTCAAGAAAATTTCTAAGATTAATCTAAATATTTTTGAGTTTTTGGTGAAAATTTACTCCTGTTTTCTTTTCTGTCTACAATGGCCCTAACACGCTGTTGTAATTAGCAGTATTAGCACTAGAAAAACTAGAATATAGGCTTTAATGGTTGTCAAAAACCATTTCTTGTTTACTAAGATTGTTTCTTGTTTATCTCAGTGATGTTTTGTATTCTTCTTCTCCATACAGTGTTGTATCACTAGAAATTTATTAATACAAAGTTAAAAAATTACATGCATTCAGTCATGTTCCTGTTCTTTATTTTGAAGTTCAAAAACCTTTTTTCCTGTCCTCGCCTTCTGTTGATTACTGATTATCTCTGTGTCTTGTTCCCTCTTGTATTTACCCTGATGGACTCTGTTTGCCATCGTCTTTTGTCAAGTTGTCTGTTTTTCATGGCTCAATAACTGTCCAATGTTCAATTTGCAGATGTTTGTTTTATTAGGGTTTAGGAGTAGATGGTATTTTATTATTTATGTGTAGTTAAATGTTAATGTAGTTATGAAGTGTTTACTACTAAAACATTCTTATTCATTACCAACATGTGTTTTTTCATTACCACTATGTTGACTTTCTAATGATTTATTTAGATTAGATAAATTAATTGCTTTTATTTTTTAATTCTTTGATGAAATGAACCAGACCCTTTATACTATGCTTGTGTTGTTTTTTCAGTCTAATGATTTGACTCAAAATCACAATCAAAACTGATTTTGAAATTTGTATTAATGTTACGGTGATGAAATGATTGTTTTCATTAAAGTAATACATTTTGTTACTAATGCCTATTTTTGTTGATATCAGTTCCTTTGTGCACACTGAAGTCTTTGGTGTCAAAAAAGGTGAAAAAAAAAGTTTTCTGGTTTCATATTTCTCCATCGAAATTGTGTTATGTAATGAATTTATTACCTAAAAGTCAAAATAAAATGTTTAAAAATACTTTAAAAAATGTGCATAGGGGTTATAATTTACCAGTGAAAATTAAAATTAGATTCTGTTTTATAAAGATGGTATGTTTTTGTGTGTATACAGTATTTTTTTGATTTTTGCTATGAGTTGTACCATGTTTGTGAGAATCACCTTGTTATTGTAGCTTGTATTGGACGTGGACAGGAAGAGGGGTACAGGAAGTTGAACTTTTGTGTGACTCCAACCATCTGTATCTTAACACCACCAAGACCAATGAGATACTGGTGGATTTCAGGAGACCTGTGCCTCACCTGAGGCCTGTGACCATCATGGAGAACATACAGACATACCTGGGAGTGCAGATGGATGAGAAACTGGACTGGACAGCCAATACGAATGCTCTGTGCTGGAAAGAACAGAACTGACTCCTTCAACATATGCAAAACACTGCGGTGGATGTTCTATCACTGTTGTGAGTGGCATCGAAAGAAGGACACTTCACAACTACACAAACTGGCGAGAAAAGTGGATTCTGTTGTGGGCCCAGAGCTGAACAGCTTGACATTTGTAGCAGAGCATTGAGTGCTGAGTAGGCTTCTGTCAATCATAGACAGTCCATATCATTCCCTGCAGACAGAGGAGCAGTTTCAACAACAGACTGCTGTCACGGCCCTGCTCCACAAACACACTCAGAATCATTTTTGCTTGTTCTGATTGTTTTGGTTTTAGTACACTGTTTACACTCAACTTTTTAGGCTACAGTCTGATACTGGACTTTCACAATATATTCTACATTACACTCTGACTGCACTTGACTTTTTATCAGTGTTTTACCGTTTGCTATTTTTATTAATTATACATGACTTTTTATCATAGGTTTGTGGATACTGCTGGAAATTGCTAATTTCCTCTAAATATCTACCTATCTATCTGTCTGTCTGTGTATCCAACAGCAATAAAACTGTTAACCAATGTTATCTCCCAGTTGAAAAAATAACTCACCTGTGAACACTGATGTACAGCTCAAACTGGGCAATATTTATTTTTTTCCTACAGGTATTTTTGTGTTTCTCATTTCCTTATTTGTGGTAATCTTTTTTGCATGCATGTGTAAAATGTCTAGCTTTCTTATTTGTTAAATGCATGTTTTTCTTTCAGCTCCTCCCCTCATCAGGAGTCACAGCAAGCACAAAAGATTTGTCAATTGTTTTATGCTGTATACCCTTCCTGACGCAACCTAGGCTTGAATCCACAGCCTCAGGAGTACAACCCAGCACTGATCACCAAGCTGCCAGTTTTAGTCCTTTTAGTGATTTCAAAGACCCAGGCAAGGATTGGGTTTTCACATTACCCCTTGGCTATAAGACCTTTGTGCAAAATAACAGTTGAATTGTTTTAATATGTAACATTGTTGTACCATCCCTGTTTTGAATGAAATTGTAATAAATAAATCCTGCTTTAAGCCGTCAGCATGGACCAGTTGTGGTCCAGACTAAACAGTTTTGACCACATTGGTCAGATCAGCTGCAGAGGCTAATGATGTATTGAGTTGTGGACAAGCTGTGGGTCAGAGGTTCTGGGTGGTTCAGCTGCTCCACACCTGAGCTCCTGCAGTGATAAGGAGGATGTTTCAAGCCCTCCTCTTCACCATGAAGAGGAAGAGTCATCCATCACAGACAGCTCTCCAGTCTTTTCTTCAACATCAAACCAGAGGTTGGAAAACAGATGAGCTTCAGCAGTCCTTCAGTCATCAAAGCTCATATTCTTTTGCCTCTCTTTTACTTTTGGAGAATTTTTTGAGAGGATACATTATTAAAATATTTTTTTATTTATTCAATTTTTCAAATAAATAATAAATGTGTACCAATATAAAATATTATGATAAGCTGTTCAGTGATATAGTCCACTTGTTCAATCCACCAGCAGATTGTGATTTATGGGTGTCCTTTGTGATGACACTACAAATTACATCAGAACGAACCAATTATCTGGATCTTGATTTAACATTCAAGGGATGATAGTGACCTTAAAAAAAGGAGCTCCTCCAATTTTTTTTCTTTTTGGGGGGGTGACTAAAACCAAAAGCCATAACAGAATTTCAGGGGATTTATTATGCTGTAGTTGACATATATAGGCTGAAAAATGCTACACTGCCAGTTGGGAAACCACCTTCTGATGTAGGCCTACTACTGTATTTTCATTTAGAGGTATTACCTAACTTATTGAAGCTTGTCCTCTCCTCTCTGAAATACAGGTTCATTATTGAAACTAGCATTCCTTGAAGAATGCATATCACCCACCACCTTTCACCAGATTTGTAAGTGCTTGGAGTATCAGTACTTCTGATCAGCACAACAAATCAGCTCAAAGCTTTACTGAACTCCTGGTGGACTGATACATTTAGCAGCCTCATCACCGTCAGCATACCACTGTCTATGTTCAGCACGCATACATTCAGAGTAACATGGAGGTTTTTCAGCAGAGAAAACAGCAACAAACAAAACAAACAGTGTCATGCAAGAGTGTATTGTTTTGGAAGCCTAAAACATTATAAACAAAGGGCCTTTCTTTTGACTTTTGACCGTTTCTCCAAACTTTGTGCTTCACGACTGATGTCATTGCTGATAAGGTACCAACTATTGATAACTATTTACCAGAATATCATCTTTAAAAAAAATCACCAAACTATTTTCTTAAGATAAGCTTGAGCTTTGATTTTCTTCTCCATTCCCCTTCACCTCCTTCTTCAGCTGCAGCGAAGCCTGACAGGATCTTGGCCTGACCCAGGGCCATACATAGATGTTGTGTTTGGAGCGGGTGGAGATCAGATGGTTTTGGTCACACAGCACCTCTCATTATGTCTCCTGTCTCAGCCAAACAAACATAATGAGACAGTGTTTAATGTCCAGAGTCCCTCCCTGCCTCTGATCTGGGTGTGTTAAAGCACGTCGAGCCAAATTACCTCAATGTCTCGATCACTGATGACACCTGGGCCCCGTTATAGCTTGGGGAGGGGGGTAGTTCAGGAAAGGGGGTCTATTAGAAGGGTGGGAAGTAAAGCTGGGCCCAGCTGGAGAAAGTTAAAGAGCTTCATACTGATTGGCACGCCTAGGATGAGAGAGGCGTTTGAATTTCAGCATCAGGAGAGTCAGCGGGGGCCCCAGGGGGTTCCTTTGTTTGAGGGACATGTGGGAGAATCCAACTTAATCAGTCTAACAAAAAATGCCAGAACCAAGGTGAATTCTCTGTGAAAGTTCAGAGGAGGACATAGAAAACTGAAAGTGTGATTCTGATCACAATTTGTGAGTTTTGCATTTACACAATTTAAAACTTATATATATATATACTACTTGATATTGTAAAAATAAAAGTAAAGACATAATGAATTCAATGAATTTAGGAAACCTAAAACAAATGAAAGGCCTGTCATGCCTTGTGGGAATGCATACTATCCTCTGAGTTTTAAACTGAAATCATTTTATAATAAGTAAAGAGAGAAATGTAGTTGTTTCGATTAAACTTGTTAATGATGTTATGTGCAAACTCATGCAATACAGCAAGATCTTACAAGATGTGTTAACACTTGCAGGATTTGTTGTGGATGACTCTGAGCTAATAATGCATCAAACCTTAGCTCAGTATTTGTATATTTGTGGTTATAACCATTATTTGGTCAATTTAAAGTCAATTAGATGTGGCAGCCATCTTAAATTGGAGACTTAGAGACAACTTCTATAGAATTTTGTTTTAATCTGTTCAGTGGTTCCTGAGATATTTTGCTAACAGACAAACAAAATTGATGATGCCAAAGTTTTAAGGACAGATCTTGAACAATGTGTAGTGCTTGGAGTATATGTTGGGGAAGATGCTCAGCTGTTAGCACAACACATTTTATCTCAATATTTGTAAGCTGACTGAGTTATAGCCATTTTTGTGCTATTAAATATAAATTGTCTGGGGCAGCAGGCAGCATGGTGGTTCAGTGGTTAGAGCTGTCGCCTCATAGCATGAAGGTCTTAGGATTGTCTCCCACATGGGCCCTTTTCTGGGTGGAGTTTACATGTTCTCCTCATTCTTGCAGAGGTTTTCTCTGGGTACTCTGGTTTCCTACCACAGACCAAAAACATGCAAGTTAGAATCTGGTAACTCTAAGCTGTCCTTAGGTGTGAGTTGTACCCTGCCTCTTGCACAGTAACAGTGGAAGATAAAGACCACCTCTTATGTAACTGAGAAAGGAAAAAATGGGTAAAGAAAATGGATGGATGGATGGATGGATGGATGGGTGGGTGGGTGGGTAGATGGATGGAAGGATGGATGGATGGATG
>NC_051442.1:25478900-25547309 GCF_001649575.2 Kryptolebias marmoratus
TGGATGGATGGATGGATGGATGGATGGATGGATGGGTGGATGGATGGATGAGTGGATGTGTGGATGGATGGATGGATGGATGGGTGGATGGATGGATGGATGGATGGATGGATGGGGCAGCCATGTTGATCTTAGTTGACTCAAAATCCTAATCAAAAAAGTTTATTCAATAACCATTTCTGAAAGTGTTTGTTTGTCATTTTTTAAGTTGAATTTTTTGCCATGAAATATCTTTTTTCGTGAGTTTATGTAAATAAGCTGAGTTAAACGGAAAGTTTTATTAAAATCGATCAAGTAGTTTATGAGATACAAGTGTTGTTAAGTACTTCAGATGACATTTCTTCTGCAGTCAGTATCAGTCAGCTCATGTGATGACATGACAGTGGAGGAACATTATTTAAAAAAAGATAGAAAAAGACATTGGATGATCTATCACACTAACTATGGCAGAATGCATTGTCACACAGTTTTGATGTTGGATACATATGTAATGTTTGGTACAAAATACACATGAAGCTTCACAGCTGAGAGGGCTAACACATGATGTCAAGGATTAGTTTAGTATTTCAGTTAACTGTTTATAATATTAAGTAAATTGCACTTAGCACAAAGTGCTTTGAATTTAAGAAAAAAATCATAATGGAATGATTACTCCTTCTTCAGCTGTTTAAAGCAGAAAAAACAGCAGTTGGCTGGTAACTGAAAACAATTGAATATGAATAAAAGCTGCTCTGTGTTTCACTTTACTGAACGGTCCTTACAAAGACACAACAAATACGGTTTCTGTGTTTAGAGTCAGAACTGATTTCATCAAACATGAAATAAAATCAGACGGCAGCACTTTGGCATTATAATCATCGTGTCACTTGACAAGTGGAAAGTAATGAGTTTAAAAGTGCACTCAGATATGCTGAACTGAAAACACTGGAGGCAATTCCTGGCCCTGTCATTAATACTGAAGCTCATGGGTACCAGATGTGGCTCCATCAAAGATGAGCACAGAGACAAAAATAAATCCATCACTTACATGATGGGGAACATTTGCTTATTAGCCTTCAGCAATATAAAGGCTGATCGTTAGACCATCTCTTTCATGAGCCCACATTTTAATTGTATGAGTCCCGATTCACCATCTACATCGTTGTTTTCCTGTTTACTGAGGTAGAAAGTAATAAATGGCATTAATTGTGTTGTTGTAAATGAGGATTATTCTTGTATATTTTGCCGTTTTTAAAGTCAATAATCAATTTATGCACCTTCACTTTTACTTGAATATGTTTTATTTCAAGTATTGTACTTGGTTACATATAAAAACCCCATCTTTTACTGAGTAAAAAAATTTGAACGTAAACATGAATTCAAATTAGGCAAAGAAAACAATTTGCACCGTAACACCTGCAGTGACTGGGTCTGTCTGTTCTTTATTAGTAAGCTGGTCTATGATCTATGAAAGTGATGACCAGATGTGAAGGAGTTTGACTTTAAAAAGGGTTTTATTTCACCTGATAAAAAGAAATATTGAGGATAAATAGACTCTGTAAGTCTGTATTTGTCTCTTTGTATCAGTAGACCAGCTACATTCATACAATTATTCACACTAAAGCAGAGGTTTAACGTTGTTTCTTTTAAAGTTATGTTGGCAAACAATGTCCCAGTAAAACTGCCATCCATTAAAGCTTGAAAAAGAATATTTTTATTAACAGTCACATCAAATCAGCTGTTGTCTGAATGTTAAAGTGATAGTTCAGTTATTTTGAAGTGGCAGTCTGATCAGTTGAAATGATGCTTCTGATAAATAATGTCTTGTACAATGCACACATTATTTTCTACCTGTGAGTGGATTCAACCTTTCCTGCCTGGTTTGTTTGAGAATTTTTTGAGTTAATGAAAAAAAAATTGTTCTAGTCAAATGGAATGATTTTTACCTAAACAGGATCCATGAACTAGCTGTATTAGATTAAATTACAAAATAAAAATGTATCCCTGAATAAATAATGTGTTGTGGTTTAATTTGAAAATGAAAACACTAACATTTGATCAGTGTCTAAATGTGGTGGATTGAATTACTTTAAAACAACAGAGAAAGTTTTAAATGTGTTATCTGACAATGTGTTTGTTGAAAATCTTACAGCAGCGGGGTATAACTATCATGCTATATGTGTCATTCTGTTTTATTCTATTTGGGATCTCATTAAGACAAAAAGAAAAAAATAAAACAGTGAATGGATGGAGTTTCTTAATGGCAAACCTAAACTCATCTCCTGCCCAGGAGCGGCAGGTGATGAATTCAGCCTCTGTTACCATGGTGATCCAACCAGGCTCAAAAAAGTCCTCCTTTGTGATTCTGAAAAAACTCAGACTTTCACTGTAGTCCAGCCCTCTGGTAATCCACTGGCTAGGCATCAGTACCTCATGACACCTGAACTTCCTTTTAATACAAGTATGACATATATTCACATCTTCTACCATTAATACATGTCTGACACATTTATATGAGCATTTACATACATATACACACAGTATATAGAACAGTTAATTTCTCAGTTATTAAGCATGAATAAACAGTGAGTATGTTGGTTTTGGAAGTAATGAGCCTTTATGGGTAAAGCACTAATAAATGGGTTAATTTTTAGCTTATTACATATGAATCATCCTTAAAGAGGACCTATTATGCAAAATTCACTTTTTGCATGTTTTTGTTCCTCCATTTGAGTATCTACTGCTTCTAGAAACTGTCCAAGTGCAAAACAAAAAAAGAAAACACACCCAGCCATTTTTTGACAATAAATAAATGATTTCTGGTGTCTGCAAAGCGACCTGTTTCAAAAACCTCAGGATTGTTGCGTCACAATCCCCGTTACCTAGCAACCCCAAGCTGAGCCCAGCCCCTCACCTAGCAACCCAAGTGGAGCTCCGCCCACTTCATTACAGGAAGACCATCACGTTTGTTCTGCTGGTTTTACTGCTGGAAAAGGAAAATGTTTTGTTGTCGGCTGTGATGTAAAACATGTGCATGTTCTCCCAGTCACAGAGAACAGAGCTGAGGGGCTTCATGTTAGTTTGGATGGCAATGTCCCCGCCATGTTGCCAAAGAAAGTTGTAGTTTGAACAGCCCAGCTGTCCCAGAAACACTATTGGATATTGGATATCCAATATCCAACTTCCAACTAACTTCACTGCGGTCCCTTACTGAAATCTTTGTGGGCAAATGTGAAGCATTAGCGCACATTTTGGCTTCGGTCGCTGCTCCTGCACGCTCCCGGCATTCTGATGTTAACAGGATGTGACGCCATGTGTCTTCTTCGTGAGTTATTTGGGGTTATTTTGTGTTCCACACTACACAAACCCACAAAGAAGACACTAGACCGCAGAAACGGTGGCGAATCACTTTAGAAACAATAAATATTGGGTTAAAGTTGCAGGAAAGTTGCAGTGTGGCTGATAACTGAAAACAAACTTGCGATTTTGCAGGGTTTGCTTGATTTTGCGTTAATAGTTGCGATCGCAACATTGCGAAATCCTGGAGGGTCTGCCATATGTATTTTTGCAGTCTAACTATGGCGGCATACTTTAAGCTATTTTAACCATTCAATCGTTAAAATGTTCAGCTCCATCAGGAACAATGTGCAGTAGCATTTGGTTTTTGTAACTTTTATACTTTTCAAAATATTTAATTTCACTTACAAAGAATTTACCATAAAAATGCATTGAGATCTTTTCAATTCCTTTAAAACATTCTTTAAAATCTGCTGTAGCTTTCTTGATCTTTTTTTGTCTTTCTATGATACTTTAAGATTTAGCTAGCTTTTTGCTACTTTTAGCTGCCATTCTGTTGCTTTTAGCTAGACTATTGCTACTTGTAAAAACTGGTAAACACAATTATAAGCACAATTGTTTTCTAATTGGCATGAAAGCCATTCTCACACTCTGAAAGGTGAAGTCTGTATCCAAAACATGTATTAAACTCCATCTCATTAACTATAAGTTATGTGTGTACATGTCTCTGGAATATAATGGCTCCTTGCAGATGGTACCAAGATTTAAACAGATCCTCACTATTTTGTTCTAACGTGCTTTCTGGAATAAAAGAAAACACAAATGAGAGCTCAAAGGATCTGCCCTTCCTACCTGCTGTCACATCAGTGCTCATCTTCAGTGTGACTCTCTGAATTCTCAGTTTATGTCAGGATTAAGTAACCACAGCCCATAAATCAATCTGAAAATACAAAAGGATCTGTGGCGTGCTTGCAGCTTCATGAAGCATTGGGAAACAGATAGAACGTGAAATATTAAACTTTCTGATTATTAAAAGAAACTATGCATTCCTTAAAGCCTCCTTTCATGCCCGAGTTTTAGAATAAGAGTTGACCAGAGTTGTAGCCATTTTGGTCAAACCTGGAACAGTATGTGTTATGTGTGATCTAATGCATTATCACAAAATGCCAAGCTCAGAGCACGTATTGTAGCAACTACCACATGAGATTTAAGTTCAGTATCTGTAAAACTGACTGAAATATAGACATTTTTGTGTTGGCTAATGTCAACAAGCTGCGGAGGCCATCTTGAATTGAATTGACTTCAAAAGTTAAGTAGTTGTAGATGTACATCCAATGATTGTTGTCTGAAAATTTCTTTAAAGTCTGTCCAGTTGTTCATGAGATATTTTGCTAATAGACAAATAGTGTTGACTCCAATACATAATGCTGAAGTTTTCAGCAGATATCTCACGCAATGAGTAGCATTTGGAGAATGCATTGTAAATGACTCTCAGCTACAATTACACCAAATGACTGCACAATGACTGCAAAATTGATTGATTTAAAGGCGTTCTGTGTTTTCTAAGGTTAGTTAGCTATGCAATCCTTCTTAATTTGGCTTGACACCAAAACTTAATCACTTATAGACCTATATCTAATGATTATTTTCTAAACATTTAATAAAAATCCATTCAGTGGTTTATAAAATATTCTGCTAACAGAGACACAGTTGAGTTCAAATAGTTAATGGTAAAAAATTTAAAGAAAACTCTTTCACAGTGTTTCAGTGTTCAAACTCATGCAAGCTTGAGTGGAGGAGTGCTGCATAGAGACCGTCAGGTTTTTGGTCCGCTCCCTGACAAAAACTCTTCTACTCTCATCACTGGGAAGAGCCCTGGTGGTTCAGATGTCTTTCATTTACAGCTGATGTGGGCCACATGCGCTGTCAACTATGGGATCTTATGTAGACATGTATGTGCTTTCCCAAATCCTATCCAATCAGTTGAATTTGTCACATGTGGACTCCAATCAAGTTGTAGAAACGTGAAAAACGATCAGTGGAAACAGGAGGCACCTGAGCTAGAATTAGATTGTCATGGCAAATGCTGTGAATACTTATGTACATATTGTGTTTTTGTCTTTTACTTTGTTAAAATTCACTTTGTCATTACAGGGGTAGTGTGTGTTGAAAAACAAAGCAAATACGTAGAAAAATAAGAAAGAGCGTGCCAGAACCTTTCATATTATTTAAAAAGAATCTGTGAAATTTCTGAGTTTATTCATACAACATAAACCAAAAGAAGTGAAAGTGAGATCATTTTATTCTAAATATAAATCTGCCTTTGGGACATCCTGGTTCTGTCTGGTTCATTACATTTATCACTGACATGAAACGTGCATCTGACAGCTGCAGTTTTGACATCTAAAGGTGAGACTGTCCACCGTTTCCTGTCTCTTTATTGGACAGCAAGTGTATAGGAGCTCAATGAGGAAAAGGCTTCATGTCCCAGTGGCCAGGTCATGACCTCACTGACCAGAACCACACACAGAGACTAACAAACAGCAGATGGCAGTGCAGGCTGGAGTGACTTGAAGTCCCTGATGGAAGTCAATCAAACATTGTCAGAAAACCGATGAAGTGAACGATGACAAAATCTATTGATTGGACCATCAAATGGCCAATTATACACTAAAAATAAAAGGTTTCAATTTCTGCCCAGTGGTGGCTGAGGCTCTACTCTTCTGAGAGTCAAGAATTCATTAATGTGCTCAGACTTTCTGGATTCATTATTTTTATTATGTATAATTTTAGGTAATTTAAAAACCTTCTTTTTAGTTACATATCAGATATAGAAAATTAATTTTATACATGAAAATTTGAACTACCCGCCATTGAAAGCAAAGCAGCAAAACTGTTTTTGCCCTCATTTATGTATGTGTGCATGTGTGTGTGTTTGTTTGGACCATTACCAAAACACCTTAAACCACTGGATGGATCTGAAAGTAATCACTGGATGTACATCTACAACTGGTTGCCTTTAATGTCAGTCCTATTCAAAATGGCCACCAAAGTCATACAGTCATGGCAAACACAAAAATTGCTATAACTCAGCCAGTTTTATAGTTAATGAGGTAAAAGAAATTTGGAGTGGTAGTAGCTGAGCATCATCCCCAGTGCACACTCTGAGAACTAACTGATCAAGCAACCTTAAACCCATTATTACATACCATTACTGTAACTAGATGTACAACTGATTCAAGATGGCTGCTCAAGCCAACAGATTTTACAAAACACAAAAATTGCTATCACTCAGTTTTTTAGGTATGAAGCTAAACTTTTCATGTGGTAGTCGCTGAGGATCATCTCCAAAACATACTTTGAGGACGACACAATTTGCACTATTTTTACTTAAAACTTTGGCAAGAACTGTTGGCGTCAACTACTTCTTAACTAAAAGACAGATCTTAATGAAACTTTCAGAAAGTAAGCATTGGATCTAGCTCTACAACATTTTAAACTCGATCCAATTCAAGATGGCCACACAGCTAACCAACTTTGAACAACACTGGCAATGGCAAAAATGTCTGTCAGTTATAGCTGCACATTAAATTGTGAAGGTTTTTATTTAAGAGTTCATTTGAAAAACTTAAAAACAGTGAGCTAAAATTTCTTGTGGTAGTAGCTGAGAGTAATTTTACTTCCAGGCAGTGGCGTGCACAGACATTTTGGGGAGCAGGTGCTCAAGTAGAAAAAAGGGCACTTTGTGTGACACATAGAACCGCTCGCTGCCGTAGCAGTGTGAGATTTATTAAACATCATGTATGTATACCTGTT
Organism: Kryptolebias marmoratus; assembly: GCF_001649575.2. Classification (NCBI taxonomy): domain Eukaryota; kingdom Metazoa; phylum Chordata; class Actinopteri; order Cyprinodontiformes; family Rivulidae; genus Kryptolebias; species Kryptolebias marmoratus. The sequence goes on from NC_051442.1 coordinate 25,485,993, forward strand.
TAAAATGAACAGCCATATTCTGTCTGATGAATGTGTTTAATAATGTTGAACACTCTGCAGGTTGGTTTCAACAACACAACACAGTATGATGAAACCTAAATGAGATAAATCAATGTTCTGCATGATAATAAAGGGTTAAAGATGCTACAATTTTGTACCCTGGGTAAGATTCTTGATTCTGTATACTTTTCTAAATCTCACTGCCAATTTACACACACAAGAAAAATACCTTTGTCTCTTAAGTTTTCTTTCAGTCAATACAAAAAAACTGATTATTCAAATAAAACAGATGAGAACAATTCAATGAATTTAAAACAGAAGATCAGAAGCCTCTGTAAAAATACTTTTTGACTACACCATAACTTCCTACATTTGCTGATGCCAGAGTCTGAGGAGAAGACGGAGGCGAACCCAGAGCGCAGACTTATTTATTTTCCAATGAAAAACAAAAAACTGACGTGGCAGAGCACCTTACTAAAGTACTAAAGCTACACTGTTAAAAAAAAAAAAAAAAAGTCATTAGGGCACTTTTTTGTTTCAGAGGGAAAAGGGCAGGTGCTCTAGCACCACCTAGTGTCTATTTGTGCACGTTCAAGATAGCTGCCAAAGCTAAATGTTGGCCAACACAGATTGAAATAAGAGGGGTAAGTGTCAATGTACATCAAATATGACTATAGTTCTCCTCATACTAAAGACTGAAGTCTATTTGCTGTTAAATAATATCCACTTGTAGGTGTTCTAACTAATTAAGTGGCTTCTGAACATAATGGTTGGGGCTTTAAAGCAAAAGGGGTGAATATATATGCACGCTCCACTTCTTCAGTTTTATAGTTTTTAGAATTATTTAACAGAAGTTTTTTCTCCATTTTATCTCTGTTATTTTGGAGAATTACATTAAAAATTATTATATATAATGAAATTAGAAATCCAGAAAGCTTTTACCTGTCTTGTCTGTTTTATTTCACATTGCTAAAATTTAAACTACTGTTCCTGCTGTGTGTGTACATTAGGCATCTGTTTCTCTGATTTAATTATGAGACCAGACTGTTTTAACAAGACACAACTTTGACCAGCGAGAGGGAGAAAAAACGTTACAACTTTGTGCTCAAAAAGCAACAAAACAGATATTAAGCAACATATATTCTATCTTTTCTGACAGCAAATATAATGAACATTGTACAGTTTGGGTGGTTAGTCACTGTTTAAGCGGCAGTAATGGGTTTTCAAACACAAGATTCAACAGCGAGGTGATAAAGTGAACAAAATGCTGGAAATATATAAAACATGCAACATGTCATGTGTTTAAAGGGAACTTTTTCAAAGTAGCTACTTACTGAAAGCAAGTTATTTACACTAGAAACCGAAAAATAAAATTATGAAGATTCACAGAACCTGGCTACAGATACATTAAAGCATGCTAACACCTGCACAGGATGGGAATTTGAACCCAGGTCTTTTACTTGAAAGACGAGCTTTCACCACTAGGCCTCAACAAGGTCTTTTAAAAATATTGTGTAGCCATTCTGTATTCATCACTCCAGTCCTCAGGCAGACTTTCCATTCCTTACGAGTTACAGAAGAAATCCATGTCCTATCTTCTTTTTACAGAAAATGTGACACAATTTGTGTGGTTAGTTACTGTTTAAGCAGCAGGGCTGGGCGTTCACACACTAGATTCAATTGTGAGGTGATGAAAACGCAGTTTAATTTTAATGAGAAGTGGAAATATATAAAACGTGTGACATGTCATTTGTTGATGTTGAACTTTTTGCAAAATTCCTAGCAGCAGAAAAATAAAATGGTCAAAGGAAGTGAGTGGAGGTCTGAGGAATCAAACCGACGACTCCGACAATTTTAGCCTGAGCTCTAACCATTGTACTAATGCTGCACTAGAAGGTATTTATCCTTACGATCTCCACCTGTCCTATGCACCCACTGTGATGGGCTGTACCACTGTTAAAATGATGGGCATAAATGTATTTTTTTTTTGACTAAATAAATGTTAGATTTACTTTCTGTTTGTTATATTGCTTAAAAGTAGTTTCCTCAAATGACTTTTTTGGGGGTACAATTTCTGTTTTTCCAAAATCTGTGGGGTCCGGAACCCCTCAGGATTTAGAACCATGACCCCGGACACTAACACATACGAAATCATGCATAATGTCATTTACAAGATTTGACCAAAATGACCATCACCCTGTCATTTTTCATCGTAAGATGATCGAAGTTTAAAATGAAGGCATGAATGGCGGCATTCGTTCAAGGCCTTTTATTTTTGCATAACAGCTGTAAAATGAAACGTTTCCAGATTCACTCTCCAAATACTCATAAAAAAGATACAATACCATTTTACTTAGCATTAAAAAATGCTCTTAGAATAGCATATAATCTTACTGGAGTTAAAAGGAACAAAAAAACTGACAACTTTTCTGTGTTTTAGAGATAACTTTTATAAATATCACATCATATAAATAGTTTTATAAACAGTTTTATAATTTAAAAAATATATTAAAAAAATTACTTTACATTAAAGCTATAGCTATAAAAATAAGAAATTTTTCAGTGTTTGTGGTTTTAAGCTTAAATTTTAAGCTTCTAACACAATTTCAATAGTAATAAATGATTGTTTGGGGGTTAATGTAACTCAAACTCATCAGAATTTTTGCAAAAAAAATTACATTAGAAAACAGCAAATATTCCTGACTTTTGTTTACATCTAAATTTATTGATAAGTTACACAAACTCTCCTGTTAGAGTTCGGAATATCTCGGCACAGCCCCAACTTTTGCTTTAACGCTCTCCACCATTTGAATTCCTCCCCCAAAATCTTCACAGCTTTTATTCGTTGTTTCTTTTCATAAGAAGAACTTTACCTTTAAACTTTCAACCTGGCATATCTGATTCCACTCTTCTCCTTCTGACTCTGTTTACATCCAGGAATTATTTTACAGACTGTCCAAAGTTAAAGGTTAAATTAAAAAACAATGTTTCTTGAAGAAATGCATATAGTCCACCACCTTTCATGCCAGAGTTTTAAACTGAGATTATCCTATGATGAGCAGTGATGAAGTTGTAGGCATTCTGGGCAAATTATGAAAATAACGTTATGTGCAATCTTAAGGAACTTTGAATTTGATTGACTCTAAGTGTTAATAACATTTAAGCACAGAAACAGCACTGGTGAAAGTTACTAATGATATTCTCATGGCCTCAGACGGTGGACTTGTGTCCATACTTGTCCTGTTAGATCTCAGTGCTGCATTTGATACAACTGATCACTTTAAACTCAGAATTCTGACTTTAATCTCAGAATTCTGGCTGATGGGCGCCAGCAAGCAACCAGCTTCCAAACCCCAGATGAGAGTTGTGGCGGACAGCTAACGTTCTGGAGAAAGATGTCTGATTTAAATCTCTTTTTGCGTGCCAGAGGGGTCCCCGAAGCTTCCATCGCACTAATGGAAGAACAAAAGGTGAGTAAATCAAATGAGATAGTTTTGTGTCTAAAGCCGAACGGTTATGGCTAGTTGTTAGCATGTTTGTTAGCTTACGCTGTTATAGGAATAAGTGTGATTCACAATGTTAAATCACACAGATGAATAAAGGATGTAACAGCTGTTGATTGCTGGAATTGTCTCATAAGGGTTTTGTGNTACAGTTTAACTCTAAAACTAAACTGTTTGGTTTCTTCTGTTTAAATATTCCAAGTAAGAAAGTTTTTGTTTTAAACTTAATACTAATAATAGCCAAGTTCCATATCCACAGCTGTAAATATTCCATGCTCAAACCCAGATTTACATTAATTTTTTACTTTTTTTTTCTTTGTCCACTTTAAATTACTGTACCAATGCAAAAGCCTTAAAGACTAAAACACTCTGTAATGAATGTCTGCTGTAACCTGCCAGGACCACATTTTCACTTTTATTATTTGCTTGTATTTCTATATTCTCGTGCTGCCTTAAGCCTCGACCTGTTTGCTGTTGCAAGATTTTGTTGTACTTAATTTGTAGAAATAAAGGTTGTCTTGTGCAGTTCAGTTTTGTGAAGTTTGAATCTGTTTTCTTACTTGCTGGTGTTTTTTGTTTTTTGCAGCATTTTTCTTTTACAGAAGAGGATTAAAGAGGTCATAGGGTGACCAAACGCACAACCAATGGAAACGCAGAATGAAGCTGCTGATGTTCCAGATGTTAACAATATTTCATTGTGTGTTTTATGTGTAATACCTTTTATCTTAAATAGACTCTTTGTTCATGAATCTGTGTTTTTACAATTGCATGATAACCAATCCAGTCCTTCCTGTTTTTCAGTAAAATAGAGGATAATTACTGCTTTGCTCCCTCCTTCTATTATTGTAATTCTCCCCAAAACAGTAGATCCTTTAAGCAGTGACCTAAGGGTACAATGTAAAAGGTAACTTTAAAGTTGATTTGCAGTGTAAATTATTGTCCTTTCTCATCTGTTTGTGTGCAGATTGACTGTGATGTCATAGGTCTCATGGACGATGCAGCACTTGAAAACTACCTACCTTCGTATGGAGACAGAATTGCTGTTTTCAACTACTGCAAAAGCAAACAGCCATTATCCAAAAGAAAACAAGGACTTCTTCAAAAGCTTCATGAGAAAATGAAGAACAGAAAGGAAAGTCCAAAGGAGACCACGACACATGACAGTACGAGACAGACACAGAAGCCAAAAAAAACACGAAATGTTGAGATTGGATGGATACGTGATGATGGAGAAACTACCAAACAGGTGAGAGTGAAGCAGGGAAGTGGCACTAGAAAAAATCAAATGGCCACTGATGCTGGATTAAAAGACATTATTCAAGAAGAAATGATGGCACATCTCCTAAGGGACCTGAAACAGATTTTGAGTTTGAGGTTTGGGACTTTAGACAGAACGTCCTTACTGAAGACACCGGCCTGACTATTGGCAAAATGTATGAAGCAGCGAGACAATGTTACGCTTCTACATTGCAACAAAACTGAGAGATCCAGAAGAAGATGACAATGACACATCTGAAGTCGGATTTATCTTGGAAAGCAGTAGCAGTGAAATGAATCCATTGCAGGTGGTGGAAGTTAGGAGTAATTCTGTAGAAGTCCAACATAGTTCAGAACCTTTTGATCATTCAGAAATTACTTTTGGTCCCATTCTAGATGCTGAGGAAGACACAGACTACACGTTAATCTATGAGGGTTTTGTTGTTCCCCCCAGTCCAGTAAATCCAGAAGATGCAATAATGATCACTGTACGCTATGCTGACACTGTACATGACCTTATTACTGCATTCTCTGATGAAGAGATTAGGAGACAAACACTGAATGTAAAGCGCATACTTCCAGACAACAGAAGAAGCAGGCAGAGGCTCAGGGATACTGAGAGATGTATTCACTTGCTTCTGGAAGGAATTCTCTGAGCGATGCACCCTTGGTACAACAGTGAAAGTGCCGTTCATCCGCCATGACTTTCCAGCTGAAAAATGGAAGGCAGTTGGACGGATCCTTTTGAAAGATTACCAAGACTGTCAGTATTTTCCAAATAAAGTTGCAATCCCTTTTCATGAACAAGTGCTTTTCAGTAATGTTTACAGCGATCTTAAAGCGCATTTTCTACAGTTTGTGAGCAGCCAAGAATGTGAATTTTTGAGGGAGGCAGTTAAGATTTTTTCTGCTGTTGACCTTGATGATCTTGTGGAAGTTCTTGACAATTATGTCTGTAGAAAAAAAATCACTCCTGAAAGTCTTCTTACAATCCTTGATGAAATAGCTCACAAAGAGCTCGTCCAAAACCCAATGTTGGTCATTGACTGCTGGAGGGAGATCATCTCCCCACATCCGTCCCTCAGCCCAGAGGCACTGACCAAGCTGTTCTCAGACCTGCAACCAACTTCCAAAAAAGGCTGTCAGCTGCTGAAATTTGCTGTAGATTTAACTCCAAAGCAAAAGGAAGTGGAGAATCATCTCAAAAGATTCATAGAAGAGCTGGATTACATTAAACTTCAGAAATGTATGCGATTTTGCACTGGATCTGATCTTATTGTAACAAACAGTATATTTGTGGGATTTCAAGATATGTCAGAGTTCACAAGAAGACCAGTGGGACACACATGTGGAAGTACTCTGCAAACAGCAGACAGCTATGAAAACTTCCCAGATTTTCGTTCTGAATTCAATGCAGTTCTTGAAAGCAATGTCTGGGTAATGGACATTGTTTGATTCATAGTGAAATGCACTACTTTTGAAATGTTCAGTCAGAGTAGAGCGAAACTGCAAAGAAACAGAAAGAATATGTATTTTGAACTGAGAGAAATTATTCCTGTTTAAAAACAATTAATGGAAGTTAGTCATTTCTGTTGGTAGCTCCGTTTTAGCTGAAAATATTCAAGATTCTTTTATTCTCCCTAGTTTCACATTATACAATGAAGTTGCCACAAAACAAATGAAAGAACTGTTTATTACTACATCCAAGGGCATCTTGACCAAATCGAACATCTCTGCTGGATAGAAACCTTCTACAGTAACAAGAAAAATATTGTTAGAGACATATAAAGTTATAATAAAATTTGCTTTTAAGCTTTCTTTAATGGAAGACATATTTAGTGACAGTTTAGTTAAATCACATACTCTTTTGGTAAGGAGTAAGACTTATAAATGTATTTGTTATTTAGTAATTGGGTCTGGAATAGATGTGGAATAAAACAAGAAACAAATTTATATTGAAAAAAATTATACAATGTTTCAACACTTGCAAATGGCGAAGATGGATCAGTTCATTAAGAATTGTTCATGTCTGAAAACTGAACTTTTCTTTTCTTCACACCATCTATCTGTTAAGGAAGGTTGAGGTGTTAGTCTTTAGTATTTGCTGTTGAATACAAAAGTACAATTGAAAGTTATAGAAAACACTTTTCAACATTTTCCTTTATTTTATAAATGTAATTGATTCTAAGCATATGTGCTTTTCATCTATCAATCAAGCTGTGTGATTATTTCAATGTTTTTGAAGAAATCTACTTGTTCCTAATGTTATAAATAGAAACTATACAATGCAGTGCAAGAGCTGAGGTTATTTGATCAGCTTCAAGCAAAACTGTCATGTTCTAAAATGAAGTATTGATCTAACAGCTGTACAAATGTCCTTGTTATTGACAAATTATGGATTTTTTTGTATGTATTGTGTATTTTTTCAACAATTAGCACTTGTTCTATCTCTGTACCTGATCAACAGTGTTCATGATCTTTTATACTTAGTTACTGATGTATAACACAAGGTTATATTCAATCTGAAAGTTGGCTTTAAAAGTTGGGTCATTGTAATGGCCATATTATTGGGATTAGCAAAAAAATGTTTTGCTAATAAAATGTTACTTTACCCAATACTTTTCTGCTGTGGTTTTCAATATGTTGGTTAAGCTCATTTTCCATTTGAACAGGTCTAAACAGCTATAGTCTAAATGCATTAAAAGACAGTTGTCCCTGATAATAACCAAAAGTATATAAACTGCTGAATCTGTAGAAAGTTACAAAAACTCTAAAAAATGATCTCATTATGTTTTTTGGAATTTAGCAAATACAATTTTGCTAATTCTAACTAACTTAAAACAAGAGACGTTGGGGTGGTGCGGTGGAAAAGGCCTTAGTCCTGAACGTGGACATCACAGGTTCGAGTCCCAGCCTGGTGACCTGACTTTCCTGTCTGACCACTCTCAAAGGAAGAGCAAATAAAACCTTACAAATAGGAAAAGTTTTGTCTTTTAACTTCAGACAGTGAGAAATAAATTGCATAAATATCTGGTATCAACTGTACTATATAAACACTTGGTAAACAAAACAATGAAGTTCATTTGTATCTCACAGATAACTGCTTTCCATGTGTTCAATTTATGACATCCTTCACATCTCAAACATACATTGTCAATATCTTTAGTTTACCAGAACAGCATTGTGTTTGAAAAAAAAAAATAAATTTTTATGAAGTAGAATGCATACCCATTTAAAAAGATGGACATAAGATTGACTACAATTAAATTATAACAGCAATAAACTTTCATGTTCTGGCAGAATGACATCAAACATGCTATGTTTAATTTCTTTAATTTCTTTCTTTAATTAGGTGCAGTACAGGAAGACCTGTGTAGAGGGCACCTATCAGCCAGAATTCTGATCTTAAAGTCAGAATTCTGATAGGTTGACTTTAAAGAATTATGACTTTAACCTCAGAATTCTGATTTTAATCTCAGAGATTAAAGTCAGAATTCTGAGATTATAAATCAGAATTCTGACTTTAAACTCAGAATTCTGAGATTATAAATCAGAATTCTGAGATTAAAGTCAGAATTCTTTTTTTTTTTTCGGTGTCCCTAATCCTCTTCCGTATCTACAAATCTTAAAGTTTCATTAAAATCCGTCCAGTGGTTCATAGATTATTTCGAGCAGAACTGCTCTAGTAGACGCTTCTTCTCATACATCAGTCTGATCCTTCCACGTTCCCACGGCGCCATTAGTCCCCGCCCACCTACGTCACCGTCCTCCCCCTCCCCATAGCAACAGAGACAACATGGCGGCGTCCAGTAACGCTGAACATTCTCCAGAGATAACGATCCCCCTGAAAACACCGAAAACCGAGGTGCCATCCCCTGAGTCGGAGGACCTGAGTGACAGTAACCAGTACCAGTCCACTCCCTCCACCCCGAATCGCTTCTCCCCTCTGAACGTCGGTTCGGGGACCACGGGCCGGACGGCGGCCTCCTCCTCCAACAGCTTCACCGCCTGCCGAGGGATGTCATGGACGCCGTCCGAGACGAACGCGCTGATCGCGGTGTGGGGCAACGAGCGGCTGACGGAGGCCCGGATGCAGCAGCTGGAGGTGGCCGGCACCGTGTTCTCCGGGAAGGCCCCAGGTCCGGCCATGTACGAGAGGGTGTCCCGGGCGCTGGCGGAGCTGGGGTACGAGCGGACCCCGTCCCAGTGCCGCGAGAGGATGAAGGTACGGAGGCGAGGCTGTCCGGGTCCGGGTTCGGGTCCGGGTCCGGGTCCGGGGGGACCCGCGTTTCTCCGACACGTTTACCTGCCAGGCTTCAGTGTTCCTTCGTCTGTCTGTTAGCAAAATAACTCCTGAACCACTGCATGGGGTTGAATGAAACCTGCAGAGAGTAATCTTTGGATGCACATCTACTTCTGACTAACTCCCTGAAAGATCTAAGCAACATTAGAAAGTTTAAAGTGGTAGTAGCTGATGATCATTCTACAGTGAGGATTTTTACATGAGGACAGTCCCATCCGTTTTTCTTGGCTAAAGTCTTGTAATTCTTCCAATATTTTTATAGTTTTACCCTCATGTCTCCCATCTCCACTGCAGACACAGATTACAGTCGATGACATGTAGTCCGTCAGTTCGCACACAGCACAATAATCTCTGGAACCAAAGCAGAACTTCAACATCCAAGATCCGCACTGCTCCAAGCATCAACAGGAGGAAAAGGAACGTCTTAGAACCAAACTACTTTTAGACCAGCGCTGTTAATATACTTTTAATAATAATAATACTTTAAGTCCTAACAGAACAAGCAAAGTTTCTGTTTTGAGCCGTATCTTTAACTACTGCAATCAATGCTCTCTTTATTAGCTAAATATCTCTTGAACTACAGGTCAGATGTTAATCACTGACTTTTAGAGTCAACACAATTCAAGATGTTCATCACAGCTGAGCCACCTTAGTCAACCCAAGAAATGTCTCAAACTCAGACACTTTTGTAGATATTGAACTCAAATTTAATGAGTGTGAACAAGTTCATGGAACATGTTCTGCTGTTTTCCATCTCTGAGTTCTGACCTCAGCTGGTAGTTAACACATAATTAAAGTTATACAGTAGAGCTGTGTGAGTTGTCTCACTGTAGAACCTCTGATCCAAGTTGACCCATTCTGCCGTCACTAACAGACGCTGCGGCGCTGCTACAGCCGAGTGAAGGAGCACGGGATCGGGAAGAGGAAGAGCAGCTACACCATCGAGCAGCTGGAGAAAGTGTTCGGCCAGGGAGGCTGGGACTCTCAGAGCTGTGCCCCCGTGCTGATCAACAGCAGCGGGCTGTATCAGGACATGGAGTCTGACGGCAGCACTCTGGAAGACTTCTCCCAGGAGGACTGGTGCAACCAGGTGCTGGATTCAGCCTTCCAGGAAGGAGACATGGAGACCGGTGACTTGTGTTTATTACCAAATAATAGTCACATGACACAAGCGGGCGCTTTGAACTAATACTTGTGTTTGTTTTCGTTTCTCTAGAGGACATCCAGATGCCTAAAAACAGAATTTTACAGATCCAGGCAGAACTGTCAGAACATACCCAGTAAGTTCACCCTAAAATAAATACATATATATGTTCTGTTGTCTAAAAGAGGCATATTTGATTCATTTGTTGTGAGTTTTACCTGGTTCTGGTTAAGGTTGGGCGATTGGACCAATTTATCGACCATCAACAATAGGCTGATCCATTCACCTGTCGTTTTTTAAGAGCAGTTTATTTTTTGCCTATTCTTGCTTTGGTGCTCTAGCGGAGCTGGTTCTCCTGTATCAGCATTTCTATGATCCTCTATGAGAGATCACAGACATAATCAAACAGTTGAAAACTCAGGAAGAATACTGCACCGATGTCAGCGTCATGTATAAACGCCTCCACCGCTCGCCTTATAGTCCGGAAAATACGGTACTATGGTAACCACAGTGGTGGGGAGGGAAACAGACAGTTCAAACTCTGCTAAGTGTGAAATGACAAAAATAAAATTAAACAATAAAAATGAACTGCTCCAGCAGGGAACATGTCCGCTTCCATAAAAAAATCTTTGCCGCTGTTTTTAGTCTTCTACAGAGTAATTTGGCATGACTGAATATTTCCAACAACTACAGTGTCTCAGAATCAGAACAAGAAGATGAAGAGAAACTATTCCTTCCAGAAAAAGCTTATAAATGATTTGACAAGAAACCAAACATTTTTACCTTATCAGCTTTCAGCAGGGTGCACAGGTTGTTAACAACATTACCAGCGGGGCTGAAGACACGTTCCCAAGGTGTGTGTGGCCAGTATGCACAGATATTTTTGTGCCATGTGAGATGACAGAGAAGTCTAGATGTCACCTGCGCAAATATATCACCCATCGTCATTTGTTGGACTGAGGAATATTGGTTGAAAAAATGTTACATATCGCCCAACCTTAGTTCTGCTTTTGTTTTTCTGTGTGTATTTGTCTGCCACGGTGTCTTCTTAACTTCTACCACTGGGTGTTGCCACAGCTGAAGTTTTCCTGTAATCTTGGCCAGGCATGGCCCAGTATGACCTTCTGATGGGAGAACCCTGAGCAAAAACAGTTTCACTGGATTAAAACCAGAGTTTGAAAACATGCCATATTTCTTTTAAATTTAAATAAAGAAATGCATTCACTAATACCACTGTTGCCTAAATAATAGCACATATTGTCTAACATCATTGTTTTTTAATGATATTGTAATATTTAATATATTTAGTTATTCTTATTTTATTACACAGATATGAATAAAGAGACTGAACATGCAGACAGTCACTTTATGTAACCCCTACATCACCAGTGGCCCCTGTATCGGGGCCATTGTGTTTTCAAGCATATTTCTCAAAAATAGGACTTAAAGAGGACCTATTATGCAAAATTCACTTTTTGCATGTTTCTGTACTTCCATTTGGGTATCTACTGCTTCTAGAAACAGTCCATGTTTTCTGGTGTCTGCAAAATGACCTGTGTCAAAAACTTCAGGATTATTGCGTCACAATCCCTGTTACCTAGCAACCCAAGTGCAGCTCCGCCCACTTCATTACAAGAAGACCATCACGTTTGTTCTGCTGGTTTTACTGCTGGAAAAGGAAAATGTTTTGTTGTCGGCTGTGATATAAAACATGTGCATGTTCTCCCAGTCACAGAGAACAGAGCTGAGGGGCTTCATGTTAGTTTGGATGACAATGTCCCCGCCATGTTGCCAAAGAAAGTTGTAGTTTGAACAGCTCAGCTGTCCCAGAAACACGTCTCTGTTAAAGTCACAGCAGGTTTGTCTAAACTAACATTAGAACTATGTTAATAAAAGAGAAGAAAAGTTGTGAAAAAAAATAAAACTGATCTTTACCAGGCGGCCGTCTGGAAGCGTCTGACTAAACTGACCCTGATCCCGGTGTTCTGACGTTCTGTGCTTCCTCAGATTGTCCTACCGTAGCACGGCTAGATATCTCTGTCTAACAGTCGGTGCTACCCGTCAAAACCTGCTACCATCATGGTTACAAACCGAAGACTATAGTGGTTTGTTTTAATGTTAAATATCATAATCGATAACATTCTTTGAAGTGGAAACTTAAACGTTATGCTTAGCTAAACGTTTGCTGCTTCAGTACATTTGGATCTGTTTTCAGAACAATCTGGACTATATGCAAACTGAGGCAGCAGACTCTGAGAAAATATTTTTGTCATTTTCATTGTTTTTTTCTTTGTAGGAAGCAAAGATGATTGTAACATTATAGCTCCGCCCTAACCAAATCAGAACATTTAGCATGTTTTCATTTAAGGTCCAAGGGTCCAGTCTTTTTTTCCTCCTCTCTAAAGCAAACCTCACTTCCTCCTTACTAATTCTCTGCACTTCCTGATCCAGTATCTGTCCCAGAGCTGGTCTCCTCTATCTGTCATTTTCCTCATTCATATAAAAGCAACAGTATTTGAACTATTTCACACACTTCAACTGCTAGTATTGCTATAACTGTAAATGGTTTAACAATTACTTTAAGTACCCTAAACTTCTTGAACAAAAACTACTATTAAAGTAGTTGCAAAGTGTTGCTACAGTGTTACAGGAAACTGCTGTGACAAGCACACCAATTTAAATGCTTTAAGCAGAGTATTGAGTCTGCTGTTTTACTGCAGTTGAAACAAACACATAATAATAACATTATTCAATTTATTCATAGTGTAAAATAATGAGATTAACAGCAGCTTCTTTGTTAGTTTACCTTTTTCACAACCAGCTTACTTGACACAACAGCTGAAAGCAGCAAATGTCGGAAAAATATTACAACTTACATACAAAAACTTACAAAAGCACAATAAAAAATACTTCCAATACACTCCACAGAGATCAATTTCACTTGTCTGAATCTTTTATGTACAGATATGCATCTTTAAATGGTTTACAAGAAATAATAAAAATCTGGTTATTTCCATGCAGAAAGAGGTGTTGTTCAGCTTGCAGGGCACCACAGCTGCTTCCACCCACCTCCATCATCATTTACAGCGTCCACAGCTTTCTTCTACCTGACAGAATATCAAAATCTTATTTTATTTCCATAGTTTAAAAATAGAATATGCTAAGTATTAATAATGAAGACATCATGGTGACACAAAGTTATGCTACACTAGACACACAGCTTGGGTCATATGTAGCATCCAACTTTACTCATGCTGTTTTAGTTTGTATTCAGGGCGGTTTACTGAAAAGGTATGAAAATATTAAAAAGTAAAATAACTATATGGACAAAATATCCCGCTGAAGACCAGATTTGTAGTGATTAACAGTATTTGCAGTGATATAGTGACGCTAAACAACGAGACTAATTTCTTGTTTACAGTACGGGAACAATATTGCAATCAGCAAAAAAGCCATTTATATTAATATGTTTGAGTAACATTGCAGCTTAATTAAATAAAACTTACCGTAACCTTCGGAGAAATGAAACAAAACTTCTACAGGTAGCACATATGGATAAGTAAACGACCTGTGACGTAACATCGGTTTGACGGGCAGCACAGAAAGTCAGAACACCGGCCTTGTTGTCTTTCCTTTCTTTTCTTTTTTGTGTATTAATAACAAATGTGGGTCAGATCCGCAGCGTTTAATCCTTCACAGAGTTTTTATGTTTTTAATGTAGTGCATTAGTGGAGTGTTGGGTGTTGGAGGGGGCGTGGCCAACAGCAGCTAATTTGCATAATAGTGACGTCACCCTAAAACCACTCATTCTGAAATGAGCTAAAACAGGCAGAACTGATCAGGAGAAATCTGAGAATGATTTTGTGTATTAAATGTAATGAATTTGATTGTCCAAGGAAGCATAATAGGTCATCTTTAAGATCTGTGTGTCAGGTAGGAAGATTTTAGCTTTGATTACAATATTAAAGATGAAGGCTAAATCTTTAGTTTAATCACAAGCCATTAGATTATTTTTTTAAACTTACTACCAGAATGTCAGCAGGCTGTTTTTAAAAAGTGCTTTTTCTTGTTGAGGACATTAGGAACATAATTCACCACGAGCAGCTTGTTTGTTGATGTGCTGAAGTCTTTCAGAGACTGTTTTATGTTTGGCTGATGATTGTTTGCTGTTGAAACAAGGTGAAAAAAGCAGTCATCTTTGTTTCTTAGCAGCTCCACAACATACACACAAGTGGCAAAAACTACAGCAGCAAATCAATTTGTTTACAAGCCCAATTCTGACAAAGTGGTGTAAAATATGAATAAAAACAGAATGCAATGATTTATAAATCTTACAAACCCATATTTTATTCACATAGTAAACATATCAAATATTTCAAACTAATAACATTTTAGGAAAAACGAAGATATTTTTGAATTTGATGACAGCAAAGCAGCGGCTGCTTCTCCCACAGGGCTGATGCTGCGGTCAGCTTCATACATTTATTAATCACACAGAATCAGCTGCACAATAACAACACATGGCCTGCCTGGGGTCTTCGGTGCAGTTAGTTATAGTTAGCTGTATGAAGAACAGATCAGTGAGTTAATAAGTTAACAGAAGAAGAATCATACTCCCAGTTTAGTAAAATGATTCACGAGTTTTGAACAATTCGTTCAGGACTCACTCATCAATATGTCCCACTGTGAAGCATCTCCTCTTCTTCTAACAACTGTTAAACATCCAGGAACGGAGGAGAGGCTTGTGGCCAGTATTGGGCCTATCTCTCGTCCCTCTTCTCTTTGGTATGGAGGATGTGCTGTAGTTTCCAAAGGAAATTTCAAACGTTGACTCGTCTGACAACGTATCAGTTTTCCACGTTGCCTCAGTCCATTTGACAGGAGCTTCGGCTCAGAGAAGACAGCAGCAGTGTTTCTGGATGGTGTTCACATCTGACTTGTTTGCATGATAGAGCTTTAAGCAGTATTTGTAGATGGTGAACTGTGTTCCTGAGTCCATGCAGTTTTAATGCAGTGGCCCCTGAGGGCCTGAAGATCACAGGGGCCAGAACTGACTTTCAGCCTTGACCTTTGACCTCAGAGCTTTATTCAGATTCTGGAAATCAGATGATATTCTGATGATGGGATAGTCAAAGTCTTCCCAATATTCCCATGAGGAACATTACTCTGAAACTGTTCCACTCTTTTAGATGCAGTTTTTTGCAGATTGGTGAACCTCTGCCCATCTTTACTTCTGTGATTCATCCTCTATAAAACATTCTTTATACCCAGCCCTTACTGACCTACAGCTGGTATTCATACCACCTGATCTTAGTCTTTTGATTTTTTTGTCTCTGTCTCAACCTTTGTGAGATGTGAGCTTCTTTTTTATGGTACAATCTCTTAATTTAAAACTTGGATATGTTTACTTTAGTCCATTGTCAATAAAATATGACTTTTTTACAAATCATTTCATTCTGTTTTTATGTACATTATACATAAAAACAGAATGAAACTTTGTTGGAATTGCGGTTGTATAATTGTGGTTTTTGTGCAGAATATTACTTTGTCCCAGTTGTTCTGCTCTTTGTAAAGTAATGCTAATAGCCTGACAAGCTGTAGCATAAATATTAGCAGGGAGAATATTCATTTCCTGACTCGCTAACCACACAAATTTTATCATTTCTTTTTCATTTTCTGTGGAAAAAGATGGGATATCTGTTGCCATTTTTGTGCAGTAAGCTGTCACTTTTTTCTCCCTCCTGTAGGTCGAGACTGTGTCTTCTGAAAACAGTCTGGTCTGATAATTAAATCAGAGAAACAGATGCCTCCCACACCCACCTGAAACAGGAGTATTCTTTATTTTAACAACATGAAATAAAACAGCTTTTTGGATTATACTTCCAACTTGATTTGAAGTAATAGTTCTACGATAATACTCTAAATGAACAAAGTTAAATGAGGGGAAAAAAAGAAATGGTGGGTGCATATACATATCCCCCTTTTTCTTTAAAGCCCCCAACCATTACCTTCAGAAGCAGCAGAACAGCCTCTGCATCTGTTAGCAACATTACCTAAAAACTAATAAACACATTTTGATGGTGTTGGTTTACATTGTTGCTATTTTAAGCAATAAAATATATATATAATATATGTAGATGTGAGCCACCCAATGGAAAAACTCTGAACCTGTGCTGGGTGAGCCCATGGAAAAGCACCGTAATGTAGATAGACACAAAAAATATGCGTACCATGTCTCCCCTCCATCTTTAGAACATGTTCATGCAGAGGAATTATTTCTGTCCCAATGACACTATCAGAGCTGCTTGCCGTTCCAATCACTGCCAATATGATGAATCTACTGACAAAGGTAGGCGGTGACATGTCCTGCCCCAAAATTGCAAATAAAACTGAGTATGAATGACCAAAAACCATTTTAGATTCCATTAAAAATTGTCCAAGTAGCACACACAACAAAACAATACACCGCAAGCTAGGTAATTAAGTCATTTACATTATTTGTTATAATGATGATCTTTTTCTCCTGCTGACAAGTTAAATGCTCCTCCCTGACCTGCAGTCAGCTGCTCAGCATCTGCTCCTCTGATAAACTTAACCTTCAGAGTTTCTAAACACTACGCTAAGTGTACTTCATTCTTGCTTACACCTCGTTTTTTAAACTTAAAAAGAAAAAAAACAAAATACGATTTATCCAGAGAGAAAATCTGGATCTTTAAAAATTTTACAAAAAATAATGTATGAAATGTATTTGTTAATTTTATCTAATAAGAAAATAGTCAAATAGTTTTAATAAGTTTTTTCACATAATTCGGCCCAATAATCATGGTAACTGGGTCATCTAATTATATAACAGTATATTAGTCACTGAAATGTTTAATCTTAATGTTCATTTTTACATTGCAGGTGTAATTGACTGTTTTGTGTTCCTGAAAATCACCTGAGTGGTTTACAATAATCCGACGTGCTCATTTTGATCAAATCCAAAGGAGCTGGGCTCTTCTGTGCTCATCTGCTTCAGTCCTTGCCCCTTCTTCCTTCCATTTTTCCTGGCGTTTGGCTTACCTTAGTGTTAAACTGTATGCTTTTATAGAGATTTGTTTATTGTATTTGTAAAAGAAAGCTAAAACAATTTACAACTACAAGAATTTCAGTTTACAAAACTGTTAACAGTAAGTCCAGCTAAAGAGTGTCTCTTAGATTCTAACGTTAAAAAACAACTCCAGTTCTCATTAGCTGATCATTCCAGGTGACACTTTAACCCACCTGAGGGACCTTCTGGATGAGCTGTCCACCTCAGCTGATCCTCGGCTGATCCTCAGCTGATCCTCGGCTGATCCTCGGCTGACTCTCAGCTTCATGCTGTCTTCAGGGGCAGTCAACAGTCTGCCATGAGATCATAAAGGATGATTTTTGTAGTATTTCTCCTAGGATATCATTTAACGAT
This sequence comes from Kryptolebias marmoratus, assembly GCF_001649575.2. Lineage (NCBI taxonomy): Eukaryota > Metazoa > Chordata > Actinopteri > Cyprinodontiformes > Rivulidae > Kryptolebias > Kryptolebias marmoratus. The sequence goes on from NC_051442.1 coordinate 25,503,644, forward strand.
AACATAGCTTGAGTATTATCTAAAACATTTTAGAATAATCACTTGATACCATATTTCAGAATTTTGTTTCCAAATCCTTTGTGTTAATTCATTTTTGTTCTGTTGATTTAATGTTTTGTTTGTTTGTTAATTTATTTTAATTTTTTGTAATAAATTTCTAAAGGCATTTTTTATTTCAATTTTCAGAGGTATAAAAATGATTCCCAGTAACTGAAGGGATTCAGTCTCCAGTTGTGGAGATTTGATAAATAATAAAAGTAATTAAATGAAAATAATTTAATGATTATTTCTAAAAAATAGTCAAATCTGTTTGGTTTCCAAACCCCTGGTGCCCTGAAAATAGGAGCTTAAGCAAGTAAGTAAGAAGTTACACTCCTCCTTATGTTCTGCTACACAGTGGTAGTTAATTAGTTACATATATTATAATATATATATTACCTTCTAATAATCTAACACTTGTAGCTTGTTGCAAATGGTTGTTTCAAAACAGTGTTACCTTGAAAAGAGCGACGGGTGTTTTTCCTCTGATATGTAAGCCTTGACTGACTGGCTTATCCATTTGATAAAATATACAACTAACTTCCAATGTCTTTTGTGAACAATAATACTGTTTATGTCTATCATACCCAGCTGAGTGACAGCTAACAAGTCTAATAATAGAAGGTCCAGATTAAAAACAGGGACAGTACACAAAAGAAAGGAGTGCTTTTGACACTGACGTTTTGAACACTTTGACATAATCTACCTTGAAACTGGTCCACACCAGGAAACTCCAACTTTTTTTCTAATCCTATTTTCCTTTCATTCTTTTTTTCATCTCAACAGTCATGAACATGTAAACTATATCAACGTTTTTTGTCCATGGCCCAAACTTACAAATGTAAATATTACCCAAGTTTACAGCCTTGCTCAGCTGTTCTGTTGCGTCCAGGAAGGAGTTGGGATGATTTTCATACCCAGACTCATTCTGAGCTGTGTTGCTTTGTTTATTCTTATGTTGCAGAAAAAGGGACATTATGCAGACAGTGATTCGGATCCTGGAGTCGGTGCAGCTGAATTGGGAGCACTTCCAGACATGGACCGAGTTCTCCCGGCTGCACCTGTCCAACAAGCTGGCTATCTTTGGTGTGGGCTATAACACCCGCTGGTGTGAGAACGTGCGTTACCACTACGCAGAAATCAGTTCCCAGGTGCCGCTGGGAAAGCGGCTACGTGAGTTCTTCAACCCAGAAAAGCCAGAGGGCCGGGTCATCATGACCAAAGTTCAGAAGATGAACTGGAAGAATGTTTACTACAAGTTCCTGGACATCACAATCAGTGAGGCCCGCTGCCTGGAGCTTCACATGGAGGTCGACTGGATCCCTGTGTTGCAGTCCCAGCTGACAGGCAGCAGCAAAGTCTCATCCCACTACCTCCTCCCTGGGGACATCCCCAGGACTCATGGACTGTATGCTATTGGTTATGAAGCCCTGTTAGCCTGTAACACCACCACTCAGACCTCTCCGCAGGTTGAACCAGAAGAGGGCAGCTTACCTCAGAGCGAGTCAGAAAACGGGTCAGAACAGTCCGATGGAGAGACCAGACAGAGTGACGGCACTGGGCCAAAGGTCACTTACTGCTACCTGGGCATAGCTGAGGACAGGACCATACAGCAGGGTCTCTTCCAGCACTTTCAGGGATGTGGGAAACACTATGTCCACAGTAAGCCTTCCAATGTGACACGTTTCCTGCAGGAGAACTGTCGTGGAGCCGGAACAAGTCAAGATGGTGAGAGCAGCCAAAACTCGCAACGTTTTGCTATTTACATCAAATTCATCGAGGTGGAACTGGACTTCCTCTCTGCAGGCTCCCTGGTGGAGTGCCTCGAAACTGCTGTTGGTTATTCCTTAAAATTCAACAACAAAGAAGCATCGTAACTACTGTATGGTGTTTTAGTTTTAACTGAACATGTGTTAAAGCCAAACAGCTTCAAGAAAGGGGACCACTTTGTCTGTTCTCATGGGTCTGGACCTGGACCTTCACTTCATGATTGTTCCTACATTACTAGTGAATCTATTGTCACAAAAAATCTGTTTTACTATGGTATACCTATTACCACTTAGGTCTTCTCACTATAAAAAGTCAAGAACATGAATTAGGGTTGGGCGGAAGGCTGTAAGTTTTGGATTTGGCCATTCTCAGTCCAACAACTAACAACTGGTGACAAAGTCATGCAGGTGTTTTTAGTTTGTATCATTTTTTGTTCTTTAAGGAGGGATAAACTGGGCAATCCCTGGTCAATATACCAGATCTTTGCCACCAGCTCTGGTATGATATGAAGAACTTCAGACAGCTTTGTCACTCTTAGAAAGGATATGAGGTCAGTTTCTAAAGTGATGCATTTAGTGTCACAGAACACCATATTTTTGAAACTTAGGTCATTTTTTTTCTGATGAGCAACGAAGCGTGACTGCAAGAGAGAAGGACAGTTATTGTCTGTTCAGTTAGAAATCTTAGCCGACCATTGCTTTATTGTTTTGGACAAAACTGAAGAATGACATAAGCAAGCAGTGCTTGAGAAAATGGAGGTTTTATCCCATCAAGCCTCTTCATTAGTGGTGCATGAAATCCCAGACAAGACTTCCACAGAGTGCAGGAGGAAACAACTTTTTTACTTATAAAGGTAATACAATTAAAATAAGTGTACCGGTTTTATTTATTGAGGAGTGTACAGTGGCTATAGAAAGTATTCACTCCTTTTACTGGTTTTATAAATCAGGCATGGTTAATATAAATTGCCCTTTTTAACAGTAAATAAATTTAAAAAACTCTTTTCAGTGACAAAGTTCAATTCAGTTTATTTTATAGCACCGAGTCACAACAGAAGTCGTCTCAGGGCTCTGTACAAAAACATTCACATGCTTATAAAAGCCAATTAGTAAGTTCTCTTTCTAAAGAAGCCAGTAGATTGCGTTAAATCCTCACTTCGTTTCAGTCTCCCATCCTGAGCAGCAAATAGGCAGCAGTGGAAAGGAAAAACTCCATTTTAACTGGAAAATCTTCCAGCAGAACCAGAACCAGGACCAGCAGCCATCTGCTTCGACCGGCCGGGGTTAGAGGACAGGAAAGAGACACAGACAAACACAGAATGACTGCTCCAGGCGTAGCTTTTATGGGAAGAAAGACAAAGAAAAACATGTTAATGATGAAAATAATTAGAAATGCATACATGGTGAGTAGAAGAGTAGAACTAGTAAAGACAGCAGCAGAGGGAGTTAAATTAAGACAGATAATTTAAAGGAGGTGAATATTTATGCAGTCCATTATTTAACATTACTTTCAGTCATCAGGCTCCTCTTTTTTTATATTTTTCATTTTTCTTGCCAGTTTATATTGATCATGACTGAAGCATAGCTGATATGATGTGTTACAGAGTATTAAATCCACCTGCTGATCTGTGAGAATTTCAAATTTAGAGCCATTAAGTCATTTTAGGCAACATGGGAGGGACATTTGTTATTTATTTAATTTATTTAATTGTTTAGTTTCACAGCTGCCCATATTATGATAAACCAACAAGTTTTCATAAAACAAATATTTATCTTGCTGGTGTAGATTCTCAGTAAACCAGGACATGGCAAATAATAATAAAAAAAGACATAGCAACTGGACCTGTATTTTGAAACTGAAGATGTTTAGCTTTCCATCCAGGGAGCTTTATCTCTTCAAATCTGGAGAGTGTGGAGTTTCAAACTTTAAACTGCATGAGTACAACATCAGAAGCAAGAAACGGGAAAAAGAAGTTACAGCACATCTATGTCTTTATCCCAAATCATCAGGCCAGAACAGGAAGATGCTATTGACACAAATATTCAGGACCAGTGGATTGAAAAAAATGTTAACACAGGCAGAGAAGGCGACGGACTCATCTTTGCTATCTCCACAAGAAATACCTGATGTAAAACTAATCGCTGCCACTCAGTCTGCTTTTAGGAACAAGCTGACAGAAACCGAGTCAGAACAACTGAGAATGAATGTAACGACCTTCTCAAGTGCCAAGCCTCTTTTAAATGTTACACCACAGGACAGAAATGCTACAACATCTCTCAACCAAGACCAAAACATTACTATTTTGCCAGCTGACAAAGGAAGATGCACAGTGGTCCTCAACACTTCTGAATACCAGGAAAAAAGAACTACATTACTGAGTGACAGCACCAAATATAAAACCTTGAAGAGGGACCCAACAAGCACTGCCAAAGGGAAGCTCACAGACTACATGCTACAACTGGAAAAGGACAAAATAATCAGTGAAGGGAAGCCACTCTCTGCCTACATGGACTTCCCAAAATACACCAAGAAGGAACATCACTCAAACCCATTGTTATCAGAATAAACTTAGTGACATATAATGTTGCAAATCTTGCCTGTATTTTAGCTCCTCTTGTTGGAAACACACCACATCACATAGAAAACAAAGTTCAACATTTGAAGCTAGCTCCAGGAGAAACCCTTGTATCATTTGATGACACTTCACTTGTCACTTGTATAGCCACATCAGAAGCAGTGGAAAATGTCAGAAAAAGACTTCAGCAAGTTAATGATATAAGCAATACAACCAATGTCACCTTGGACCAAATCTGTACTCTACTGGACCTCTGTCTTTTTACCCCTTATTAAAAAAACTCTGACAGTTTTTACAGATAAAAGGATGGTTGTGCTATGGGATTTCCAGTGTCACTCATTGTGATCAATCTTGACATGGAAAATGGTAACAGCATCGACCACTGGTTCAAATAAGAGGAAAATATATGGGTCAAACCCCTAGCTAAGGAATTATAAACTTTCACAAGACACATCACCTCTGTTGACAGCATCATTTTCACCAGAGATGATGCTAACATCATGCTAACAGGAAGCTGCCTTTTTTGGACTGTTTGGTGCACACAGAAAGAGATGGAGGCTTCACAATTTTCGTTTACAGGAAACCAACCCACACAGACCAGTACCTTGTGTTTGACTCTTACCACCCACTGGAACACAAACGTTTCGTTATATGAACTCAATGCCATTGGGCCGAACATGTTCACATGAATATAAAAGGAAAGGAAAAGGAACAAAAACACATCATAAAAGCTCTCCAAACCGGTGGATATCCTAACTGGACTTTTGTTAAGTCATCGAGACAAAAAAATACACCACTGAACAGAATAAAGAGAAGAACAAATGCAAAAACATTGTTATCCCTGATGTTGCTGGAGTATCTGAGAAACTCAGAAGGATTTTCTCCAAACACAACAACCCAGTACATTTCAAACCCAACAAGACTCTCAGGCAGAGGCTGGTCCACTCTAAGGACAAAACACCCAAACCCAAACTGAGCGGAGTTGTGTCTGCAGTTCAGTGCAGCGAAGAATGTTCAGACCTTTATATTGGAGAGACCAAACAACCTCTCCACAGACGCATGGCTCAAAACAGGAGAGCCACCTCTTCGGGACAGGACTCAGCTGTTCACCTACACCTCAAGGATAAGGGACACTCCTTTCAGGATCAAAATGTCCATATTTTTGGACTGAGAAGACAGATGGTTCGAGGGGGGGTAAAGGAAGCCATTTATGTCAATCAAGACAGACCAACTTTAAAAGGGGGGGGGGGGTTCTCAGATTTCAGGTTCAAACACTTATAATGGAGCGTTAAGCCTGATACCCAGTCAGTTTCCCTCTAATTCACACCTTCATGCATGTGACCCGAACATCAGCCAGACAAACAAGTGAGATCAATATGGATGTGAATTTATCTTGTCTAAACAGAGCATCTCATGTAGTTTAGCGCTTGGAACTCCACACTCTCCAGTTTTAAATTTAAAAATCACCCCTGACAGGAAGCTAAATGTTTTTTTATTAGCATTTTGTTTTTCAAGATTTCCACATAAAGAATATTAATGTTTCTTTCGTTCAATAGTTGTTATAGATGTTTTTTGTAACAATTAACAACCAACAACATACAAACACCCCCAACCGCAGCACCTACCCCTAACAAATCTGTGAAAGCTGAGCAAGAAAGAAAGGAACCCAGTGAGTGCAGTAGTTGATAGTTTACAATACAGATGGTCAACCAGAGCAGGTAAATGAGTAAATTAAAAAAAATTAAATGCTGTCAAAAAAATTTTTTAACTAGAAGCACTCAGAGTGCACAAACCTCTGCCATGGCCATAGCGCCAATAAAAAAATAGTGCAATCCAAATCATAATCTGGATAACCATCAGAATTTAATCAATTGGTTCTTTTTTGTGACAACCCCAACATTTTCTGAAAATTTTGTCTGAATCTGTTTATTATCAGTTTTTTATGTAATATTTCTAACAGACAGACAAACAAAGAAACACAACCTTAGCAGAGGTAACAAAATTATAGCCTGCTGGGGCATAAGAGAGGGTTTTAACAAAAGAGTCACCTGTGCCTTAACCTTTGACCCTAGGAGCTTGAAATCCCTCGGCATCGTCTTTGACCCATGAGGTGTCCAGCTGTGCAGTTTGACATTCCTATATTACATGCTTGCAGAGTTAGAGAACAGGATCACCTGTGAGCTTGACCTTTGACCTTGACATTTGATTGGATCACTACCAAAATTGAATCACTTGTTTCTTGTACCATGTGTCACGTTTTATGAACATCCGTTCATAACTTTTTGAGTAATCTTATGCACAGACAAACAAACAAACAGACACTATGGAAAACATAACCTCCTTAGCAGCGGTAATAAGTATTAAAATATCTCTAAGAACTATTAAATGTGTATACATCACACAGACATTACATACATGCTAACACACATAACTGTGGTGTTTAGAATGATCTGGCATCCTGAGGACAGAAAGGGATTCGGATTAAATGATACAGCCTTACTGTCCGAAGCTTGAATAAAGTGAGCTCCAGTGGTAGCTGGTGGTTATGTTGGGTGGGTAGGCTAACATGTATGTTTTAAAATCTTATTTATTACATTTCACCAGTAGAAGTACCTCATCTAAGATATGATAAACAAGCTTTAAAAACAGCTTTAGGTCCCTGTCTCATTACAGTGCCATAACCAACAAGAGTTACTAAACAATCCTCAGTTTTGACACACAAAGTCGAAAATGTTAAACTCTGGGCTTCACTGCAATATGTGGAGCTAATAAATGTTAACTGTAATTTCCACAACTGATTTGCAACACATTGCACCAAATGTCTTGACACAATCAAATCAAAACAGGCCAGTTATAACAGACAGATAATGCTGAAAAGCTCAACAAAACATGATGTGTTTTGAGAAGTGCATACTATATTTAAAAAGAAGCTCACGCCAATGACTTCTGAAGTCCTGCCTAGTAAACATCTCAGTCAGTGTTAAAAAAAACTTAGTAAAAGAAATCTGAACATTGTTCGCAGCCTCTAAAGTTCCCGCCACTCAACTCCAGAACAAGTGGCAGATAATGGATGGATAGACTGAAGGGAATCTGTCTGGACCTGGGTTCATACCGCTTTGTAAAGATTTGACTGCAGTTTCCTGCACTATTGCTATGATAGGACAGTCCTGTTCCATGGGCAGATTCTGATCCAGAACAGGAGTGGTAATGCCACTTAAAAAGGAGATCAGATCTGCAGAAACAATCAGAGAGCAATCAGATGAGTGCAGCTGCTTGGAAAATTCTACTAAAGTTTTATATTTTCTAATACTGTATATCTGATGTTACTCCTACACCAGTTTCAACGAGGTGTGATGCAGATATTTGTAGCAGCTGATAAGCCAGCAATTTATTTATTTCCTATCTCCTTGTTTATAATATTTGGATCTCGAATTGAGTAAAAGTTAAGTATTTGGCTGTTTTCTAGTAGTGTATAAAGAATCTAAAAACAATGTGCTCAGACAGCATGACGTGTGTCTCTCTTCTAGATTTTATAAAATGATCTCCCCCGTTATAGAAGCCTTCATTGCTTTTCACAGCATGGAGTCTGTGATAAATGTTCATGTAGACTAAAGCATGGTCCAAAACTTCAATAGAGTTAAATTTAAAGTCTAAAATTGAGCAAAACATGTTAAAAAAACAGTTATAACAGAAAGATAATGCTGAAAAGCTCAATAAAACTTGATGTGTTTTGAGAAATGCCTACAATTAAAAAAAAATCAATGCAAGTGTAGGTATAGTGAATCTGTAAGAAACAAAGAGTTGTCTTTTATCTGGATTTAAAAAGTACCATGAGTCTACAACATTGACCTTTTTCATTCAAAGCTTCAATCACTTTAGCTGACTTTGACTGAAGAGAAGTGAAAGAGGAGTGATCCACCCAGCAGTTAAAATCCCCTCCTGTAATCAAATCATAGTCATTTTGGGCAGAACTGAGAAAACTTATACATTCACAAGAGCCAGTTTTACTTGATAAATGTGCCCCAGTACAATTCTAAACCTGCCAGTCAAATCAGAATATCTGTATGTATAAGAATGGCCACCCTGTGTCTGGCCACAGTCGGTGTCAAATCTGGGAAAACATAGACCGTTTTCCAGTTGTGTAGTGGGAGAAAAGCCTCTCTGGCACAGTGCTAAATTGTATTGCTAGTTTGAAACTGTCACCATAATGACCATTGGTTGTGGCAGATTGTCATTCCTTAGTTTAGCATGTAGGATGCAGTGGGCCTTGTCCAGACCGGGTTTTACCTTAATCCCCAACAAGTTCTTAAAAAATTCAGCCATAAACTCTGTAGGTTCTGAGCCTTCTGGCAGACCTATGAGTCAAATATCCCACCTAGAGTGTGCCTCCAAGTCTTCAAATGTCCTGCTCCTTTCCCTTATAACAGAGAGCTTTGCCATATTAGCTTGATGGTTAGCTGAACGCTGAATTTATCTATGTTCTCAAGGTCAGAAATAGTTCCATTTGCCAAGTGACTTTTTCTTCCAGTGATTTTAGAGCAGCTACCACTTCCTTCTTTACCATTTCTGATATTATCAACTCAGTAATTTCAACTCTTAGATCATGTGTCATTACATTTATCCAGATGTGACTCTGAGGACATAGAGGTTCTGATAAGTCTTCGAACATGTAGCTGCAGCAAGGGATCAGCAGACTAAGTTGTCCTCTGTTTCTTTCGGCTATTCCCTTTTTAAGGGTCGCCACAGTGAGTTATCCTCCCCTATCTAACTCTGTCTTCTGCATCCTCTGTCCTCACTCCAACTTTGTCCATGTTTTCTCTAACTGCATCCATATATTTCCTCTTTGTCTTTTTCCTGGCAGCTGAATCTCTAACATCCTTCTGTATATACCCACTGTCCCTCCTCTGCACGTCCAAACCATCTCAGTCTGTCCTCTCTAACTTTATCTCCCAGTCATTCCACCTGTGCTGTACCTTGTAGCCTCACTGTTCCACCTCCCTCCCTCTCATTCACACACATGTACTGTCTTGCTATGGCTGACTTTCATCCCTTGTCTTTTAAGTGCATACCTCCACCTCTCCCAGCTCTCTTCCACCTGTTCCCTGTTCTCATCACAGATCATGATGTCATCTGCAAACATCATAGTCCACAGGGATTCCTGTCTGTCCTCATCTGTTAGTCTGTCCATCACCAGAGCAAACAAGAAGGGGCTCAGAGCCGATCCTTGATGCAGACTTTAAGTGGTAAAATATATTAAAATCCCATTTCTGCAGAATGATCAGGAAGCATGTTTTACCACATGCAGAAAGCCCTGTGAAATGTTTTCAACTATAAAACAGAAGTCCAGTTGCATTTTTTTGTTTGTTTGTTTGTTTTCTCTTTTTGGGATTTTTAAAATTATTATTTTTAACTACATCTTATTGTTTGTCATTTTTTTATTTTGATAAGATTAATTTTCCACCCAAATAGTTACTAATTTAAACAGTACACATATCATTGCTGGTGTTCTGCAGCCGCTCAGTATCCTGTCAACTGTCGGTGTCACGTGTTGGACTGCAGGCTGCACCAACACCTGAAGGAAAGTTTGAATCTTTGCTGGAAAAAGATGAGGTGGACTGCACGCTATCAGTGTATTACAGTGTGTCCAGATATTGATTTTTTTACAAGTCAAAACTCTTGAAAGAAAAAATTGAATTAGCAGAATCAGAAATAGATGTATTTGGTCAAGTATGTATGTGTCACATACAAAGAATTTGACTTTGGTCTAACTTGCTCTTGTGCTTCTAAGCTGTTATCACACATGACCATATTGCATGATTACAAAAATCCTAACAGATTATTGAAGTAGAAAATTTCGTCATAAAAAACAAACAAAAAAACTGTCTTCGATGGTTGATATATTCGTTCAGTCGTCCAACCCTAACATGTTGAGCTGTTGTTCAGATTTCAACATTTTTAGGTTTTAATAAAATTCTCAAACCTTTGCTGAGTTAAGCAAAAAAGTTTATTTATTTATCCAGATTTCATATCATCTTATTAGACATTCAATGAGTTCTAAAAACATGTTGCTGATATATTCTGGAGAAACTGGAGAAGTAAATATTTATTTTTGTCTGTTGTGCACTACAAAGGTTCTGCTGCTCTTTTTTTGAAGAATTTTGCCTCATGTTGGCAGGTGGAGGTGGCAAGGTAAAAAGTGCAGTATTCTGTCTACTACCTCAGTAGGATGTAGCAACATGAGGGGACTATAATGTGTATTTATTTCAAGACAGCCTTTGACTTTTAAAGCCTGACCTGTTATCACAATGTGACAAATAGTACAGGCTGTTTTGGGTTTTGCACATGTGACCACTTGCAGCAGAGAGATGCTTCAACACAAGGCACACAGATGGCTTCTGTCACTGGTTGTTCATTAGAGAAAACTTGTTGCTTTTGTGGCTCAATGAAAGGAAAATGTTTCACCCATGTAAGATGAGAAGAGATATTTAAATGAAAAGCCTAGAATTCTTTGAAGGAAACCTGCAGCCTTTCCCGCCAGAGTTATGGACTAAAATCCACATATGTTGAAAAACACCAAAGGTCAAACCTTGATAACAACTGTATGTGTGATGTGTTAACACTCAGAGCATGTGTTGTGTATGGCTCTCAGCTACTACCACAAATGTGAACAACCATGCAAACAAAATGGATCTCAGCAACAAGTCGAAATTAGCATTAATACCTGCAGTTTGAACAACAGGTCTTAATGCTTAAAAGGTGGTGGGCAATATGCATTTCTTCAAGGAATGCTAGACTTTGAACTTATTAAATTATTGGGTGTATTTTATCTTTAAGGTACAACTGGGGGCCTAAAGGTTGAAGCATCTCTCGCTGCAACCAATGAGGTGTTTGTGTGATCAAGATCACAAACTGTATTTAGGAGTAACCTTTGTCTCTTACTCAATAATATATCCACTGCAGAAAAGACTGGCTGTGTCAGTAATATTATGTTCGATCACCAAAATGAAATGAAGACACTAACACACTGATTTTTCTGTCAGGTCAAGACTTTGAGAGATTGAGTTTATGGCCAGTAATCAAAATAAGACCTTTGTTAACAAGATTCCTGAGGTTATGTGCAATGTGCCACAATAAGACTGTGTAGAGAGCAACCATTAAATATTTATGTATATGAAATCTACCATATATAGTTCTAATAAATATTTAGGAATAACAGTGTTCTTGAGCATTCCACCTTTATAAACTGATTTGTTTTGGGTATAAATGAAGATAAATTTAATGTTTTTTATTTCATTGGTTGGGTCCATGTTATGTTTGTTATTGTTTCAGTCATCATCCTGTCTACATGTCTAAAAACAATAAATGGCAGGACCACAAAGTGGAAGAGGGTTTGTGTGTGTCTCACCTTTACCAGTAGAAACTGTTGTTTGTCTTTAGTAATGGAACATGTTCTTTGTGCAACTAAGCAGCTGGTTATCATCTCACTCACTGGGAGTTTATATAATGTTTTATAATTATTTTCTCAAGAATTGTTGAGATGACTGGGAGATCAGATATAGGTCTATAATTGGTCAGAACTCCTGAATCAACATCAGGTTTCTTAAGTCAAGTTTTAATTGCAGTAACCTTAAAGCTCTGTGGTGCATAACAATTCATTAGAGACAAATTAAGCAGATCCAAAATGGGGATATTAATTAGGGGAAATACCTCTTTGAACAGCCTGGTTGGAATGGGATCTAGCAGACATGTTGATGGTTTGGATGAATCTAGTATTTTTGACAATTCGGAAAGCTCATCAGGAAGAAATCCAGTCCAAACACAAATCACTTCTAAAGCTGCCTCATCTGACAGGGAATCAGAGGCAGTCATTGGAAGGATGGTGTGAATTAGCTCTCTAATTGAAATAATTTTATTTATAAAGAATTTGTGAAGTCATCACTACTTAATTAAAGGATGACTCAACAGAAATAGGACTTTTTATTAATCTAGCTACAGTATTAAACAAAAACCTGGAGTTCTTATTCTCTTCTATTAAAGATTAATAACATGCAGTTCTTGCCTCACAAAGTGCTTTCATGTATGATAGCAGGCTGTCTCCAGATTAAATGAAATTCTTCCATCTTAGTGGAGCGCTATTTTCTTTCCATCTTTCTAGATGCCTGTTTTAAAGTACAGAGTTCTGAATTAAACCACGGAGCCAGCTTCCTCTGACTGATCACTTTCTTTTCCAAAGGAGCAATTTTATCAAGTGTTGTTTGCATTGAAGTTATATCGCCCTTTTTTCCCCACATGGGCAGTCCCACAAGCTCTGGGTGCAGTCTTAGCTGTTCCTAGGACTGTGCTCTTCTGGACAGAGATCTCTGAGGTTGTTCCTGGGATCTGTTGGAGTCTGGAGGTCACAGCACTGAGTTCTCCAATGACCACTGGCATCACTTTCAGCCCTTGACATTTCTCAGGCTTTTCAAATTCCTTCCTGTTGTTACAGTCACTTGGGATTGCTACATGTATTACCACTGCCTTTTTTAGTAGCTTGTCAGCCACCATAGCCACTGGTTGGTTACCCGTCACTTGTTTGTTAATCTGAATCTGGAAGCCTCAGTATTTTAGCCCTTCTATTTTCCGGCACCCATGGTAAAGTCTCCCACTTTGACTGGGACCTCCAGTTCATATTCGACACTGATTCATACTATTTCAGCCATTTGGTTATAGTATTCCCCTGCCTGCATATTGGGTCCTGTCTGGTATGATAGACACGGCCTCTATTGCTCTTTTGCTGCCATGATTAGTGTCTCTGTGCTGTCCATCAGTCCAGCCCTCTGAAGCTGCTGGGAAGATTTATTGACACCGGCGGAGTGAAGAAGCCTCACTGCTACAGGTCCGGTACTGTGGCTCTCAGGGAGATCCACCACGACAAGAAGTCCACCGAACTGCTCATCCAGAAGCTGCCCTTTCAGTGCGAATTTTCGATGTCTTCGATGTTTTTCTCTCTCTTACTGTTTATTCAATGTCACATGCTGTTTTTATTTTGTTTTTAATTATGTAAAGCACCTTGAAATGCCTTGCTGCTGAAATGTGCTATACAAATAAAATTTGATTGATTGATTTTGATTTCAGCGCCTGGTCCAGGAGATCACCCAGGACTTCAAGACTGAAAAAAAAAAGATTGTGGCACGTTTGCTAATGGATTAACAATCTCTCCATTGTAATTAGGCAAACTTGGCAATATTGTGCACAAGCCCGCACAAAGCTAGAAACTGCACATTCTTCCACATTGGGTTTCTGTTGTCTGAGACATTCACTTAGCAGATCTTTATTTAGGGCTTTCTTCCTGATGTACTCTAGGATCTTAGTTGCTTCTTCCTGGATAGTAGTTCTGATGTTCACTAGTCCTCTGCCCTACTGTTTTCATTCTAAAAAAGTATCAGAACAAAACTTTGTGAGTAACATGTCTGTCCACCAGGTGTCAGGATTGTTCACCTTTAGACCACGTCATGTTTTTACTGTGTGATGATCTGGCTCCAGAGTTCCATATTAACCTCTGTTTTGCTGAAATGACTTTTCCTCCTAAGTCATCTTACATGTTTTAACAGTGTTTGTCTGAGTGCTGCAGATTTTAGCTGGAGGCCTACAGTCAGTTTTCATCCACTGCAACAAAATCTACCCCCCCATGTGGACTGGACTCTGCTCGTCTGGATTTAATCACAGAATAACCCTTGTTGACCTCTCATAATTGAGCAGTCCACCTGCATTAGTCTCACTGTTGTTGCTGAGGCAACAAAGAGACCTCTGAAGATGAAATAAAGAGGACTGACCATTTCAGCGAGCACAGGTCGGTCCATATTTTCATATCAGGAGAGGGAGCTCAGCTTTGGGAATTCACGTCAAGCTGAGTCCAGTCTGATTCTCTGCTTTCAGAACCACGCTTTTTCTTCACACATGACCAAACAGGAGCTGAACACTTTCAAGGAGGGCCCGAGTCAACATGATGCAATTTATTATGGGGTTTAAAAGTAGGCCTACAGATGAAAAAAGATTGGTCCTAGTGTTGGAAATTGGTGAATAGCATCGTAATATACCTGTCTATAAATTTAGGAAACACCTCCTTTTGGCAATAATGTTTTTTGCCTGTGTCTATTTGTCTTTCTGTATGTCAGGGATAAGAAAACAGATTTGAATGAAGCTCTCAGAAAATAATCATTGGTTCTACATCTACAACTAAATAAATTTTGAAGTCAGTCCAATTCCAGATGGTCACCATAGCTAAATAAAATTAACAAACCCAAAAATGGCTATAATGCAACCATTTTTAACCATTTTTAACCATAGCTCAAATTTGGTGTGGTAGTAGCTGACCATTTCCCCCAACACATACTCCCAACACTGATTGCATAAGATCTGTTTTTAAAATGTTTTAATTACCTTTTTGAGTCAACTCATTTTTTTGATAACGAAATGATTCATGAATCACTGATCATATTTGAATGAAACTCTCAGAATGTAACTATTGGATGTACATCTACAACTGATTAAACCAACCTAGTTCAGTATGGCTACCACAGCAAGCTAACCTTAAGATGCACAGAAAGGCTTATAACTCAGCCAGTTTCATAGATATTGAGCTCAAATTTGTTGCAGTAGTATCTGAGCACCATCCACAACATATATTTTAAGTAGTGCTGAGCAACAATTAAAATTTTTAATCACGATTATTCAGTGAAATGTTTGCAATTGATCACAGTCATTCTCTTTAATATGCACAAAACTCAAAAATGGATTGAAATGTATATAGCATATTATTAGGTAGGCCTACTGTTTTATGTTTAACAGTCCAATAACTTTTTTTGCAAAATCTTTAAACCAGGGGTGGCCAGCAGTGTTCCCTTAGCAGTTAAAGTATTTCTAGTAAATCTTAATATAAACATGAATATATAAAAATAAAATAAAATAAAAAACCCAAACATTTAGTGATGCTGGCTGACTAATAATGACAAATGAAATACATTTTCCATTCCTCCAACTGTTCATTTTCTTACTCCTCTGCACTAAGGCAGTTGTTGAGATACACATTTTCAGATGATAAAGTAACTCTTCTTCTGTACAGCATGATCAGTAAAAATAAACCTTTCACAGGGTACTTTACTTGTGTGCAATGGAGGCCAGCCTGGATGTTTGGACCACCACTCTAAGGGCCAAGTCTCTGTACTGATGGTGGGCTCTGCTGTGTATCAGCACACACTGTTCTCACATGAATCTTCCTCCTGTTCAGAATCAGACTCTGGTACACTTTTTCTTTTGTGACTCTGATGTTGTTGCTTCCACAGGTTTTTCTGCAACATCTCTCTTTTCCTTGAGTAAATTGGTGGTTGAATCCTACACCTCACCCGTCTCAGCTCTGGGTATGCACTTGAGGTCCTTAAATCTTGGGTCCAATGCGGTAGCAATCTTCAGATGCAAAAGGCTGGCATTTTGCTTGCCTGTCTCCTGGTCTGTTCTAAATGTAGACTTGAATTTGACCACACATACATACTACACTATTTCACACACTTAAGTGTTCTAAAGGCAGATGTTTCACAGCAGCGACCATATTTCTGTACTGAGTGTACTGACTTTCTTTGAAATGTTCCACTGCTGAGAAACATATTAAAAATGTTCTGCAGACATTTCAGCATTATGTCTCTCCTCTGTTTTCATCAGTGTGAGCATGTGACTCTTGTATCCAATGTTCATCAGTATAATGTACTGTAACTCTGAGGTAGTTATGCATACCCAGCAGTGTCCCTTAGTCTCCAGTGAGAGCAACAGATGGTGCATGTTGGAAGAGCGCTGCCTTTGTAGCTCTCTCCTTTTTATACAACTTGTGTATTTGTCTTGAGATGGCATGCCTTGGAGGAGAAAAATATGTGTTGTCATTTGTTGTGATTCTAAGAATGTCCCACAGACAATACTAATGGGCCTGTAGTTTGTAGCTGTTCAATTCACTATGGCATTTGTTAGCCTGTCTTGGTTCTGTGTACCTACTCTTCTCCCACCTGCTGCATCCAGCCTAGTCTGCTGAAGCTGCCCTCCACTATTTGTTACTGTGGGTCAACACTGTGTGTTGATTTTAAGTGGTATTTCAGGCTTGAACTACGCAACATAATTTAGCATTGCAGTGCTTACAAATAACTGCTTTTATCCAGCCTGCCGTCAGTCTTTTACCTTTATTCATTTTTCTGTCCTCACTATTTTCTGTTAGAGTTTGTGTGAGCACTGCAGGGCAGTAGTCTTACAAAACAAAAGCTCTCATTGGCTGAGATGTGTGATGACGCCCATCCAAAGCCAGTACTGATCAACATCCAGCCCGTCCTGTGACCCATGGGTTTGTCTGTGGGTGTGGATTCATAGCCAGTGAGCAACAGACTTAAACATACAAACAAAAACTGTGTTAACATGCAATAAAATAATTTTTGGTGGTAAGCATTGGCTGCATTAAGACAATAACTCCTTAATGTGCCTAGCACTTATTCTATAAACTACATATTATGCAGTATTTATGTTTACAACTTTGCTAACCTACAAATGGGTTTTGACGCCAACAGTTATTGTCAAAGTATCCCATAAGCTGCTGGACAGATTTCAAATAAACTTTCAGTAATAACTTATTAGATGTATGTACATCTACAACTGAGTGTGTTTGGAGCCAACCCAGTTCAAGATGGCCACACCTAATTGATCTTTGTTAACACAAAAATCTCTAGACTTCAGTGAATTGTACAGATATTGAGGTAAAGTTTGGTGTGGTAGTAGTTGAGAATGTGCCCATGATATAATCTGAGCAGTATCACATCTTGTGAGATCCCACAATATGGCATGAGATCACACATAACATCATTTACAAGGATTGAGCAAAGCAGCTACACTACATCACTTCTCAAAAAAAGACAACCTTAGTCTTAAATCCAGCCATGAAAGGTGGCGGGTGATATGCATTCCTTCAAAGAACACGAGGGTTTTAGTTCTGCCCCTTTTCCACTGGCTCCAAAGGTCCCGGCTTGACGTTAAACAGTTAATGCAGTTTTACACTGTCTGTTAGTGCTCAAAATATCACATTTTAGCAGAAAGTTTGTAATATTCACTAAGTTATCTAAGGTAAGTTGGCTGTGTCAGCCATCTTGAATGGGTTGACTCAAAAAGTGAATCAGCTGTAGATGCTCCTCTAGTGATTACTTTCTACAAGTTTAATTAAATATTCCCCTGTGGATCATGGGATATTTAGCTAACAGACCCACAGAAACAGGTAAAAACGTTGCTGTCTCCTGTTGCTCAGACAAGCCATTAGCTGGTCAGTCCTTTCAGAATTAAACTGAGCTGTTCAAAGAGCTATCTAAACAGGTGAGATATTACTTGTTCAGAACCCCAGTTCAGTGTTTGAAATGAAGGTTTTCTTTACTTCCTGCTCTTACTGTTCCTCTGAAAAGTTTGACTCCAGACCACAGGTCTGGTTCTCGCTCGCTCCTGACCCTGAAACACAGAACAGGTGAATCTGTATCAAGTGAAATCCTAACAGGACTAAATCACCGGATATAAATCATTAACCATGTCAAAATAAAAGCAGTAGTTCAAATCTTCCCTTTTCAGCCACCGTGTTCGCCAAATGGCTCTTTTGTTTTGAAATCCGAAAGCGGAAACGTGCTTTATTTTGAAGCTAAGAGCTGGCCCGGCTCGTGAAAGGTGGCGCGGGTGTCTTTTTTCGCTGGAGCTCCGTCCGCCCCCCGCCGCCGCGGCGTCAGAGAGGAGGCGGAGAAGAAGAGCGCTGGAGGACCGTCTCTGTGACTTTCTTCCTACTCACCTGAAGTGTCCCTTACGTGCCCCTGCTGGGAGCCCACCTGTCGGACCTGTCTGAAGCCACCATGACGTCCAGGAAACTTACTTTGCTCTCGCTCCTGTGGGGGCTCTCAGGTTGGTGGAACTCTTCTTTCCTCCCGTTAAAAATGAGGTTCTGTGATGGACCGCTTCTCGGATGGTTCTGATGTTCTTCCAAGGTGACATTCATAGATCCTCAGAGCACAGCTTTAAGACCCTGTATGAACATGTAGTCCATCTGTGGACATGTCCCAGCTTCCTTTAGGTCCGGGGTCTGGGAGCTGTGGCTCCGCGGCTCCGCGGCCACTGGCGGCTTGTCTGTCCCCCTGCAGATCTGTAACTAGTAATGAAGCTTTACTCACTCAAAGACTTGGTTACAGCTGAAATACATTGTTGTTACCATGTTAATATACAGGTAGCTGAAAGCATGAACTGCAGATCTGTTGTATGTTGATAAAGTATTTTTTAGAAAGGACCAAGCGGGGTACAGCAGTGGTTAGAGCTGTCGCCTCACAGCTAGAAGGTGACAGGTTCGACTCCCAGCCTTTCTGGGTGGAGTTTACATGTTCTCCCTGCTTTCGTGAATGGTTGTTTGTCTCTCTGTGGTTCTGGACTGGTGACCTGTGTGGAGCAGAAATCCACTTTTATGCCACAGCGTCTGTATCTCCCAAATAGGAAGTAAACCAAATGACAAATGGAATACTGGCTACTTTTCCTCCCTATGATAAAAGCAGATACCTATCATTTCAAATCACTAGCCAAGAAAAATACCTTTTCAAGGGATGGCCCTGCCTGCTAGGAAAACCCCAAATTGAGTATTTACAGCTAAGACTGCAGCTGTGTTGGCAGTGATACTGAGTAACACACCTGTTAGGGTTACATTGTGCAGTTCTCTGAGACACATTTAAGCATTAAGATGTTCTGGGAAAGTAAAGAGCAGTTTTGCACGTATACAGCATTGCAATAAGGCATTCTACAAAAAATGACCAATCATTCTGATATCTAAAAAGACATCTTTGATAAAACAAACAACAACTAAAAATAAAACATACCAAAAGTTAAAGTAATTACTCTGACTTCATTAAAAAGAAATTCAGGAAGTCACAATTGAATGTCCAACAAACTGGTCTCATTTTTTGTTCACCTCACTGTCAATGTCAATTTTATTTCAACATCACATTAAAAACAGAAGTTGACTTAAGTGCTTCACAATTCAGTCAATCAAAAAGTAAAAAAACAACAATCAAAGCAATCAAATATCAGTTACATTAAAAGAACAAGTAAAAGCTAAAATCAAACACATAAATAACTAGACAAATTGCTTTTCCTGTGAAAATGCAGTGTGAATGCTTATTGCTGAAGGATTTTGCTGAAAGGTGCTGAAGTGTCAATGCAAGCTGATGTTGAATCGTTGAAGTTGGAGCCAGAAATAGTTGAATGATTTCGGAAAGTTGCTGATGAGGTTGATACTGGGCAAAACTAAAGTTTAGAATAGCAGAGACAAGAGGTGGGACAAAAAGAAATAAATCTGCATCAGGAAGCTAAAAAGGAGGATAAATATAGAAGGAAGGAGGAGAAAAAGTTTCAATGAGTAGAAATCAAATCAAAAATTTAAAAGAGCAGAAAAAAGATATAAAACAGCAGCAAAAATAATCTAACAAACCTTAAAAAAGGCTGAACAAAACTTGAAAACAGTGTATTTGAAAAAGCCTAATAAAACTCAAAAACAGCAGAATAAAC
The DNA here is from genome assembly GCF_001649575.2 of Kryptolebias marmoratus. NCBI lineage: Eukaryota > Metazoa > Chordata > Actinopteri > Cyprinodontiformes > Rivulidae > Kryptolebias > Kryptolebias marmoratus. Next base: position 25,523,610 of record NC_051442.1, read on the forward strand.
CTTAAAAACAGCTGATAGAACCTTGAAAACATCCCAAAAAACCTCAGAAACAACAGAACAAAACTTAACAGCAGAAAAACCCTGAAAACAGTAGAACAAACTCTTAAAAACACTGAACAAACATTAAAACAGAAGAGCAAATGTTAAAACAACAGAAAAAAACCTTGACATATCTGAACAAAGCCAATATGTTGAATAAGAGCTTAAAATACACACACAGTGATGTCACACCTGAACATTCAGAGTCCTATCACCCAATGCTCCAAAAGCATTCACACTATTATTTATCAGGATGCAAGTTTATGCTTTGTTATTTTAAAATGTGAATTTATATCTGATTATTTTCCCACAAATATAGAAGAAAGTCACTAAGACTCGCAAAGTTCAGGGTTGAAAAGTTTTCAGTGGAGGCAGAAACAAGATGTTTTCCATCCACATAAGAGTTTCTTTATCTGAACATGTAAATGTCAAAGATATATATTTATTTAGATCACAATTTAAACAGCTCTAGATTTGAATACCACTCAATGAGTTGTGGTATCTTTGATTTGGTGGGAGAAACGGCAGAAATTGTAAAGGCTGCAGAGCCTGATTTAGGTGTAGAACCCTGATCAGGCCTGAAGAACTGAGGCAGGTGATAGTTCTGGTCCTGGGGACGGATTTAGGGCTGAAACACCTGTTTGTTTTCTGTAGGATTTGAAACAAGTGTGTTACACATGATTATGTCTCCCAGGGAGAAATAATCCCTTTATATCTGCTGCAACATAGGCTCAGCACCCCCCTCCCCATCTCTCTCCAGTAATGCATCAAACTCCTACTGTGCAGCCATCCTACTGGTCCTCCGTGCAGAAAGTGGGGCACGTCACAGCTGCACAAGCATTTTAAAATTCATGTTAGGGATGGAATGTTTTGATTGATTAATTGGGCTAATTTATACCAGCATCAAGAAGGTTGTATAGTGTTACATATTTCTGCAATGATTAGTCAGACTTGTAAAAGGGTTGGATAAATGGGTGGCTGACAGGTTTCTGAGACATCATTGGCACAGATTAGTGGAAATGTCACTTCCAACATTCAGTTTGAATCTGTCCTTCCAAAGCTCCCCACTCTACATAGAAAACCAGGAAATATTTAGGATATTTGCTTCAGGTCAGTGTCCATTAGCTCCAAGAGACAGGCTGCTGAAGTTCACAGATCCTGGGAAGCATGGAGCGCTGTGCTGATCCATGCCTGAGTCTGGTTCACAGTATTGTTGCCAAAACAATCTCCTGAGGTGACATCAACAACCTGAGGCTCGCTCGTCACTCCCCGAGGCAGGAATAAAACATGACAACCAGTTCCAGTTTACCACCGCCCGTGTGACACTGTGAATCCAGGCGTTTCAAGGAATGATTGCCTGAAAAGGTCTCGTCCTGACTAATGTGGAGTTTTAACAGCCGTCACAGTGAGACAATGTCTCACTATCCAAAGAGCTGCAGGTGTGTCCTGAAAAAACACTGAGCAGTTAAGATACAGAGAGGAAATGTTTGTGAATGGCATCCTGTTCTGACAGGAAAACAACACGAGTCCCTGATGAGGCTGAGTTCAGAGCAGGAAGTGAGCAAACATCCTGTGGTCGGAGTCAAAAATCAGATCAGAGAGGAATTTTATCAGAACTAATGAAGAGAAATCAAAGTTCGGATTAAAAAGGATTGAACTTTATGATATCTCAGTGTTAAACACAGTTTTATTTTCTCTGTTTTAAAAAATATCATATCAGTCTTAAGAAAAAATATAACAGTTGCATTCATTTAAAAAAATCTATATTATTGAAAGACATTTAATTTTTTTTACATGGTTATTAGCTATTCAAGCATTCTTTTTTTAACTTTACTCAGCTCACTTGAATACACCGATACACCTGACAGGCCTCGAAGTACACAGTAATGTAAACTCACTATGATTTCACTTGTTTTTATATATAGTTACACACATTTATATAACTTTCACACACTGAAAACACTGGTCTACTCGAAGACATCTAAACCAGCAAGTTCTTGTTAGTGTAAAATAATTAGATTTGCAGATATTAAACCACCTGAAACAAGCTCCAAAGACAGCGGTTCAAGTAGGAGAAACTAAAAACACATATACTCATTTTCCTGATATTCTGTTAAACATGGTAGCAGTTCCCCCGTGGTCCAGTATTGAACTTTAAATGTTCCTTTTGTAGTTATTATTTTTTTATCCTTTATTTCACCAGAAAGTTCTGGTTAAGATAACATAGATACTCTCATTTGTCTTCATTTTTTAAATTAGTTCTGTCACCCATTTCTCACACGATGTTCTTCTTTTCATTAGGTTCTTTTCTTTAAGTCTTAACAGTGCTTCTTAATCTCAAAGCCATTAAGATAATCTCTGTGAAGTCATGCTTGGGGTCAGCTGATTTGATGACATTAGCTCAGGTTCAATAAGCAGAATGGCTGATTCTGTTCCTTATTCCATTCACTAAAAAGTTGGTCCTTGAGTCAATGCATACTCTGGGATAAGTTCATTTTATTACTCGTTAACATGCAGAAGGAGTTCTGGTCATGTGTCTGTGGGGTTTTATATTATTGTATGTCATATACATGGTATATTGGTCTGAGCTCTTGTTAAACATATGTTAAGTGGGATTATGTCTCAGCCATCTGAATGTTAAAGTTAAAGAAAGGTAAAGTTATCTCACTGCTCTGGGACTGATGGGGACTAGTTGATGAACGGCATTTGTTGAGTTTTCCAAATGTCTGAGAATGTTTGCAGGGGTTCGAAATGTCCTCACATGAGCCCCAGAGGTTCATCGTCTTGTTGCTCGAGTTTTGAACATGTTCAAAAGATAGTCACAAAGTTGTTGCATGTTGAGCCTTTCTGAGTTTTGTTTCTATTTTTCTAAAGCTGTATTTTGACACCTTCATGGGTGCTCTCGACAGAAAACGCCTAAGGCTACAGCCCTGAATGCCCAGGTGTAAAAACCACTCTGAGGATAAATAAGAATCATTTTTAAAAATGTTTCCAAATCTCTTTGCCTTTATTTCTAAACTGTATTCCAGTAGAATGAATCATAATCGTGGGTAGAAAGCGTATTTTAGACAGAGAAGACAGATAGTTTGAGAGAAGGGCGAAGGAAGCCAATTATGTCAAACAAGAAAAAGCAACTTTAAACAGCTTTCTAAAACTTACAATAAGCATAATACCCAGTTATCCATCCACCCATCCATTTTCTTTACCCGCTTCTCCATTCCGGGTCGCGGGGAGCTGGTGCCTATCTCCATAATACCCAGTTATTTACACTCTAATTCCTACCTGCTTGCATGTGACACAAACATCTTTCTCATTAACCAAGTTAAGATCCTAACAACCCTCTGGGAGGAGGGGAGTGAGATTAATCTACATCTGACTTTAGCTTGCATATCGGAGCATCTCATGCATGTCAAAGCTTGGAACTCCACACTCTCCAGTTTGGAATAAAGAAAGCTTCCTGGATGGGAAGCAAACCATCTTCAGCTACAGAATAGAAGTCCAGTTGTTTTGTTTAATTTTTTTTTGTACTTCCTGTGTAAATTGTCCAGTTCATATATTTATGTAGGTTAACATGTCCTAGCTTTGTTGGCCCACAAAGAAAACTTTTTAAACTCTCAAAAATGGTACAAAGATGTCCCATTTTTGTTTCCATAATGTTGTTAGCCCTGTTGATTTGTCAGGTAGAATAGATTAGTTATTAACATATGGTCCCTACCAGTGGAAAGTAGGGGGTTTTGTGATGTTCCTTGTGCTTTTCATAAAATGAATGTTGTGCAGTTGTTAGAGTTACTTTATAAACTGTCACTGCCTTTTGCTCTGTGTCTTAGAGTCATGCCTTATCAAAGGCCAGTTGTTCATAGCAACAATGCAAAAGCCAAACCTTATCTTCCACCGACCGCTGCACAGTTACTCCTGTATTCTGGACACACTACTGGAAAACAAATATCTTCATTTGTTTTCCAGGTGGCTCTCACAATGAGCTTTACTTATTTAACAAGGTCAATGTGGACAAGCTTCTAAAGGTTCCACTGGGAGGTTGGTCGGCTGCACTGTCTGAGCTCATTTTCTCTGCTGACTCTTAGTTTAAGGGAAAGAATTGTAGGGCTTATTTTGTGTTATTTTTTAAAGGGCACTTTGGGTACTGATCCTTCTCACATTGAAGATATTGTTGTAAAGAAGCTTAACTGTTGTTTGTGCCTTCTAATTTGTGGAAAAATCTAATTGGTTCCATACAACAGAGGTTCTTCTTTTTAAATACTAATTTATCTGCTTTGTTTTCATTTTTAGTCACAACTTCTAGTTGTATTCTTGATGGTATTGCCCACAGTTCACAATAATTGACTGAGCACTTTTTCTCAAGGGCGGGCATTAAGTGGATTAGTAAATAGTATGATTTGACTGAGGAAAAAATTGATGTGTCAGCACAAAAACAGAGAAAAACAATAGATAAAATGTGTCATGTTTGAAGGATTCTACAATCTCTTTGCTTTGGCAGATTGTCAACAGCTTCTAATCCTTCATGATTTATTACCAATTCAATTGAATTATATAATGCCAATTCACAACAAGTCATCTCAGGGCACTATAGAAAAAAAAGACAACATTTTAAATTCAACTAAGGTCCAGATTCAAATTCAGTTCTTCTTCTAATGCAACCTATTCACATACATTACATTCTGAAGCACCACTTCTGTATAGGAAAGCCAGCAGGTTGTGTCAAATGTTCACTTTATCACACTCTCCCACCCTGAACAGCATGTTGGTGACAGTGAAAAGGAATGGCTCTCTTTTTTTACAGGAAGAAACCTGCAGCAGAACCAGAACCAGGCTCAGAATGGGCGGCCATGTGCTTTGGCTGGCTGGGTTTGAGAGGACAGCACTTTGAACAGCATAGTTGCTGAAAAGTTCTAGATAAATAAATTTGACTTGACAGGAAAGAGATACAGACAATCATAGAATGGTTGGTGCAGGTGTAGTCTCTGTAGAAAGAAAGACAAAGAAAAACAAACGTTAATGATAGAGATAATTTGGTAGCATGATGGATTAGTGGTTAGCACTGTTTCCTCACAGCAAGAAGGTCCTGGGTTCAAGACCCAAGTTGGACCTGGAGTCTTTCTGTGTGGAGTTTGCGTGGGTTTACCCTGGGTGCTCTGGTTTCCTCCCAGTCTAAAAACATGCATGTTTAGGCTGCCTTCAGGCACAGGCCTCCCCTGAAAAAGAGATCTGTGATCTCAATGGGACTTACCTGGTTAAATCAAGGTTAATAAACAAAATAAAAATAACTACAAACATGGATAGTAGAGCAAGTAAAGACAGCAGTAGAGTGAGGTCTCTGCCTCCAGCAGATTAGGTTTATTGGACACCCAATAATTAATATTAAGAATTACAATAGTCCAATGCATTATACTTTCCCTCCTACTCCAAACTGACGTCAATCAAAGAGCTATCTGCAACGAGTAAAATATTAATTCTTCATAACTTTCCCGTGGAACCCAACTTCAAAATATTTTAACTATCCCTTTAAGATGACAAAAGTAAAGTGGTGAGAGTGGGTTCATCCAGCTAATGATGGCCTTATCTCTAATTGCCTTTTCCATAGAATAACACCAAATGGAAGGCAGCAAAGCCCCTTACCCCTCTGAGCTCGGATTACAGCAGTCTGTGACCCGGAAGCCCGTACCGTTCTGATTTCACTTCAGAGATTGAAGGATTTATTCAGACAAAATGACAAGAACATCCAATTGTGCACTTTTTCAGATAAGTAGTTTGCGGTCCAATCATCAGTTGGTACAGCTCTTGTAATCCAGTGTATTTACACTCTGTGACGCTGTAGAAGAAGCTGGTGCTTCCTCTCTGAGGGCTGAATACTTCATTACTTATTTTTCTTCACCGCTTTGTTCTTTACCATTAATCTACATGTGGCAGAAACCTCACTGTGGTTGTTCTACTTCTTATTGTTATTACATTTGCTCTTTTATGTTTTGCATCCTATTTTTTGTCTTTGTTCAGGTTTTCTTTTACTTCTTCTGTAATAGACTTGCACCCTGTCCAGGGTATTCTCCGTCTCTCGCACAATGAGATACGCACCCGTTTCCCCCATCCCTGAACAACAAAGCAAGCAAAAAATTGGGTAGATAGACATTATTATTATTATTTTAAATATATATATAATCTCTAATTATAAATGTGACCACTTACATTAAACAAAGTCTTTGATTCTATAATTACTCCAGTTAAACAGGGGTTATTAAAACATGTTCATTCTGAATCAAAGTTTCATTTACAGCTTTAATGATGTGGTTCATTTAAATGGAAAGCTGTTAACTGTTTTCTTTAGTTTGACCCCTAAAGACCATGTTCAGCCCAGCCTTTGGAGCTTTGATTTGTTGCCCCACATTCACTGACTTGCTCCTATTTTTAAGTTTATACAAACATTCATATTTTTAGTCTCCACATGGGATAAAGTGTGGGAAAGTTTGGGATGACACGTGGCATTCTACTCAGAGACTATGTAGTTGTGGAGTTGACATTTACACAAACAAAAGGAATTGTTCCCGAACTGTTAGTGAAAAGGCCTGGCATGCCCTGAAGGAGTGCATGTCTCTCGCCACCTTTCAGCCTGAAGTTTGAACTAAAATCATATGCTGAGAAGAGACAGAGTCAAACCTCCTAAATCTTGTAAGATCTGTTAGTGCTCAGAGTATATGTTGGAAGGACTCTTATCTACTACCACATTAAAATGAGCACAGTATCTGTATAATTAACTGAGTCGTAGCCATTTTGTGTTTGATATGGTGTCTAAGCTGTGGTGGCCATCTTGAATTTGGTTGATTCCAAGAGTTAATCAGTGTCAGATGTACATCTAGTGATTACTTCCTGAAAGTTTCAATAAAATCTGTACATTGGTTCACAAGATATTTTGCTAACAGACAGGCAAGGTCTGTTAGCAACAGTTATTGCCATGGTTTTCAGCAAAAATATTGCACAATTTGCTGCACTTAGAGTATGTGTTGGGGACAATGCTCAGCTACTACCACACTACCACTTCAACAGGTAATGGGAAGGAATCAGTTACTGCTCAGAGCCATTTTTGTGAATGGTTCTCAGCTTATATTACATATACTTTTCCAGATATTTTACTCACTATCTGTAAAATTGTCTGAGCTATAGCCATTTTTTAGTGGTTTTTTAAGGTCAGTTGGCTGTGGTGGCCTTCTTGAATTAAATTCACTTGAAAAGTTAATCAGCTGTAGATGTAAGTTTCATCAAAATCCATCCTGGGATTCAAACACACACACTCACACACACAGAGGGGTAAAACATTACTGTCCTTCCGTTAAACAGTAGTTAGATGTTTGTGTTTCAGGTGAGCGTATGGTCCTGGTGACAGGACATTGTAGTTTTCTCTCATCTTCATCTGTGCAGTCAGAAGGAGGAAGACATCCTCTTAGAGGTCATGAGAACAGCTCAGTGTGACTTTCCCAACATGCAGGCCTCCACACTCTTAAAGGCACACACACTCAAACGCCTCATCTTCCTCTGTCTGCGTCTCTCCTCTTCATTAAGCAAGTCGTCTCAAAATCATCTTACTTATGGACTGTTGCCTTCAAATTCACAGTTTGAAGTATTGTTTTGTGCACAGAAACAGAGTTATTTCCAGTTAATGTTTGCTTTTGGCAATTTTTAGACGCTGAACTTCAGCAAGCTGCTGTGCGTCTTAATAAATAGAAACAGAAAAGTGTAGTTTCTGTGGGGCCTGTCTCCAGATGTAATGATGCCATGCTGCTGGAGTGTCAGCCTCGTAACATCTCCTAATCCAGGCTTTGGACTAATGACTGTTTATAGCAGGGTTTACCACATTTGTAGAGACTAGATGTTGTCTTCACTGCTAACTAAAAATATATTCTTCAGTATTTGTGACTGACATTTAGGTAGGACAGAACCAACAGATGTAAAAGGGTTCTAAAATATCTGTAGGGCTCTAGAAAGTCCTCTTTATGCTCCACAAAACTTTATTTTACAAAAATAATGGAATGGGTTTGAGTTTTTGATGACTTACAGGCAGGTTTTTAAACACTTTACTAAATTATTGAATTGTTTGTTGAACTGAACAATTTTACAGTGTTTTAATAAAATATTTGTTGAAAATTAGCATATTTTCCTATTTAATTGTTGAACTTTTTGTTAATTGACCATTAAATAAAGTTCTTTAAATGTGTGTTTTATGAGAGGAAAGGAACAGTTCTTTACTTTGTAAAGTAAAATTATTATTATTATGTTAAATATAGTTATAAAAATATAGTAAAATTAAAGGCTGAGTATTCTTTGAAAGAATGCATATTGCTCAGCACTTTTTATGTCAGAGGTTTACACTCAGATTATACGTGGAGAATTGACAGAGTTGGAAGGATTTTAGTCAAATCTCTAAAATAGAATTATAGAAGATCTTATGTGTTATTGTGAGATGTGTTAGCCCTCAGAGTATGAGTTGTGAACGACTTTCAACTATTACCACACCAAATCTTAGCTCAGTATCTGTAAAACATTTTATATTGGCTAGTGTCAAGTAGCTGTGGTGGCCATCATCCAAAATTGACTCAATCATAGATGGACATCTTGTGATTACTTTCTGGGAGTTTCATTAAAATCTGTCCAGTGGTTCATTTGATATTTTGCTAATGGGAATGGGCAAAAATATTGTTTCCCTTTTGCAGGCATTAATAATTGTGGCCTGCTTGACCTGCTAAGGATCTTTTACCTGTTGTTTTATTGCTGAAACCTCTTCTCATACTTCTTGTAGGGACAAACATGTCAGTTTGGTATACAGGTGTTTTTTATTTGAACCTTGTGGTTTAACCTTTAACACATCCAAGATGATGGGCTGAAGCAAAATCACCATTATTAGTAAGTGGGAGGTTCTTTTGCATCATCCTCTTTAATAAAAGTCACTTCAGATGTTATTCTGCAGTACTTTAATCAGGTCTAGGCAGAGGAGTGAGGACTCAATGTTGGATCTTTGTTTTTTAATTTGCTAATGCTGCAGTAGCTTGTAGGCAGCCAGGGACAGGTAGGTAATCTTTTGCATATGTGACTAGTTTAACTTTGAGCATTGTGCAAAATGTTGCTTGTAGACAGTGTCTGGTAAATTAGACACTGAAGCTCCAGTGTCTCCAATTAACTCCAGGACCTGTGAGTTTCCTTGTGGTGCTTCAGTGTTCATTTTGCATGTGACTGTATCAAATACTGCACCCACCTGATTAACATCATTAAAACACAATACTGCTAACTCAGGAACAACTACTTCTATCTCTACAGCCACAGGTGATTTGCATACTCTGGCGAAATATCCTTTTTTATTGCATTTTTTACATTTTACTTTAGCAGCAGCAGGACATTGTTTATTATTTGCTAGGTGTATATATGATCCACATTGGAAGCATTGACATTGTTTATAATGGGCATTTGGTGGACATCCACATGTTCAAACTGAACACTCCTCTTTTCCCTCAGAAACAAGCATCTGCAGCATCTACGGCCAAGACAGGTGCAGTCGGGACTGGACTTAGCATTTTTAACTGCAGTGGTTAAAGCTTTGTCTGGAGTGAAGTATGCCAACAACTGTACCTTTTTCTTCACAGTGCTGAAATGAGCATTAGCAAGCAGCTGATCTCTTATTAGTTCACTTACCATCACTCCAAAACCACATGGCACAGCTGAAGCTTTGAGTGTGGCGACTTATTAGCTCACGGTTTCATCTGCATGCTAAATGTGTGTCTGCACACAAACACATTAACTTTGGGGACAAAATGTCACTCAAGTGCAGCCATGGCTTCATCAGATGTTGTACTTTGTTCTGGTAGTGTGTAAAACATGTTGGTATGGACCTAGGCAGTGAAGTAAAACATCTCGCCATTTGTCTGCTCAAGTGTTTATGCTGAACATGTAATTGTGGAATATTTTCCACCATGTTGGCGGTGGACTCAGTGCTGAAGTGCTCATCCTCATTGCCAATTTTGTTGTGGCAGTTGTAATAAAATAAGAGATGGTTAAACTCACAAACCTTGTTCCAGTAAGTGTTGAGTGAGACTCCATTTCATTGAACACGGTTCTCTGTCTCCTATTCCTTCTAACGCAATTTCTTCTGCCCTAGGCCATTGCAACAGCTCCTTCTGGTGACAAGATGTAATTACAAAAAAAAAACAGAACAATGCATTTACAGTGTTAACATAAAAACACAACAAACTATAATCAATTGTATGAATGTTTACTCTGGTTTCCTCCCACAGAACAAAAAAAATGTTAGGTTAACTGGTAACTATAAATTGTCCCTAGGTGTGAGTGAGAGCATGGATGGTTGTTTGTCTCGTTTGTCTCTATGTGGCCCTGTGATGGACTTGCGACCTGTCCAGGGTCATAAGTCCATTACAGTGACTGCTGGAGACAGGCACCAGTTCTGTGGAACCCGGAAAGGAGAAGTGGATAAAGACAATGGATGGATGGATGGATGGATGGATGGATGGATGGATGAGTGACTTTAATCTACACTAGTGTCTCTTAATGAATCTGCTTTTTTCACAAAACCAGTACCAGTTTGATGACTGATGAAATCACTTCTTCTGTAGGCCCTGGACAGTAAAAATGAATAGTGATTTCTCTTACAACAGCTCCAATCTCAAAGATTTCACAGTGGTTCGTATGAATGCTGTTTTATAACCTTAACATCATTATCAGTTTCACTTTATTTGGTTTAAACATATAATTTGTCAGCATTAATAGTAGTAGAAGCTAGGTGTTGTTACTTCAGATCAGTGCAGCCTGGAGCACTGCCATAATATTTCAGCTGGAATAGCCGTATAACATGAAAGTGGCAGCGGTGTAAAAGTTTATAAAATAACTGCTGTGACAAGGCCTTACTGGGCTTAGTTCCTTCTTACTTGTGCACCTTTCTTCACAGAACTAACAGCCACTGTGCCTTACACTAACATTGTTGTCCATCTATCAGTTCCTTGTGTCAGAACTGAATTAGGGAAAGTGTTCAGCTTTGCATGGAACACCTTGTTCTGTCCTGAAAGATAGACTCAGTGAGACCTTTTAACTTTGCTTGTGTTTTTAACCACTGTCTTTGTTTTAAGCCACTGTTAGGACAGCTAATATGTCTCTGTTCAGCACTTTACTTGAAAACCATTTATGCGGGTAAAATAATTGTATGTTTTATCCGATGCTGTTAGTTATTTGTAACCATTGTTTTATGATTTGTGCTACTGACCATGTCACAATTGTAAAATAGATCTTAATCTCAGTGGCTTTTTTATCTGGATAAATAAAGGTAATGAATGTTACATTTTTGAGATTCCAGTTGTTTTAAGATGGCAGGGATTCTCTTTGTTTTGGTCCTTCTCAGATAAGCTGCTAGCTTGTCAATTTGGTGTTGTGTTGAGATTTTCCCTGTCAATATCTGTTTCCCCATTGGGTGGAAGATGGTGTAGATTCTCTGTAATGGTCAATGAAACAAAAAAAAGCATAGAAGAGCTGCAGCACAGAGTGTCAGTCAGCAGCACAGCCACTAAAAGTGTGAGGGTTATAATTGAAAATAATGGCCATGTCATTTTTGATGCCCATCATACGCTACCTGTGTTTTGCCTTTTAGGCTGCCATGCTATCTCTAAACAAATCTACAGTAAATTTATTGCAATATTACCTAATAGATGTATACTTCTCAGTGAGTTACTCTTCAGCAATAAAAATGTGGTGGATGTGTGCTGGTAAAAGATACACAAGGGTGTCACCATGTGTCAGCTCATCACTAATAACTTTTGACATTTTTACATACATTATCAACATATTTACATACTTCATGTATTTACTGTGACATATGTGCAGACAACTGGCAGAGCATGTTTGAAGCACTAAGAAGAGCTTAAAAATGTTATAAAATAAGTAACTCCAGATTTAACTTGTAGCTTTCCTAATAAACTTTCAAATTTAACAGAATTATAGAGATAATCAGTGCGAACATTTAGAAATATCAAACTAACTAGAACACTGCTATGACACGCTCCAAGCTTGTTTTTGTTTTTCAGAAGCTTTGCATAAAGAGACAAACATTTTCCTCTCTTTATTAGGCCACTGAAGCTGAGAGTGTGTTTTATTTCAAAGCTAACCTTCTGTAGCCTTAGGAGATTAAGAAGAAGGCAGCATCATCTTCGTTTCTGACAAGAAGAAGGGGTGTGTGTGTTGGGGGGTAACATCTCTTGCTTCTTACACTACATTCTCTCACAATAGTTACCTAATGACTTATCTGCAGATCTCCTAAGGCCAAGGTTTGTCAGAAGTCCTCAGCCCGATCAGGAACACAGTCACCAAAACTCATGTTAAAGGAGCTCTGATTGGACAGAGGCCTCAGCTGCTGCCGACAGATGTTGCTTCCAGAAGTCAAGAACACAAATTCTTTTGACCTAACCTTCATAAAGGAAAAAAAGAGGTTAATAAAGCTGTGGACAGATGGGAATTAAAGGCTTGGGTTTAGACAAGAAAGACTTTATATTCTTATATAGAAAACCTGAGGTGGGGGCAGGGTTCAGCTTTAGGGACTTAATCCTGCTCCCATCTTGAGGTACTTAGACAGCTCATAATCATTTTTCTCCAGTCCGATGTTTAATTTTTTAGGTTTTGTCTTGCGGCCAGAGTTTTAATCAGAGTAAAGGTTATTTTAACGGAGAATAAATATTCACTTCTCTTAAGATGGTTTATGCTCTTAACAAAATATTGTAAAGTAAAAGGCAAATTCTGCTCTCATTACAGCTGTGGTTAGAGCTGTCGCCTCCCAGTGAGAAGGTTGCAGGTTTGCTTCCCTGGCTGTCTTTGAGGAGTTTACATGTTCACCCTGTGCATGCATGGGTTCTTTCTAGGTACTCCAGTTTCCTTCCACTGACCAAAAACATGCTGAGAGTGTGAATAGTTGTTTGTCTCGGTTGTCTCTATGTGGCCCTGTGATGGACTTGCAACCTGTCCAGGGTGTCCCCTGTCTCTTGTACATGACTGAGGGAGATAGGCACCAACTACCTGTGACCCCAAAAGGACAAGTGGGTACAGAAAATGCGTTAAGACACTTGCACAGGACCTCTCTTCTGACAAAAAGCATCTGAGGCAAATGATAAATAATTATTGAAAGAACTGGTCCAAACATGTCTATTCTTTTTTCCAAACTGTACTCCTGTAGATTAGATCATAAATGTGGGGGCGGCTGCCAAGGTGGGTACAAAACGGGTGGGGGCAGGTACAATGTGGGCAGAGTTGGACAACAGACGTTCACGAGTTTTCCAAGCTGTGCACATGTAACTAAGCTGTGCTTTTTTACAACTGGCCAGTCAAATGTTGCTGCATTTAGTGAGACTGCAACAGTAAATTTCCTTTTGTCTGAACATTTTCCTTAATTTTGAGTTGCCAATTAGTAGCCAACAAGTCTCCAACAGTCGCAGTCAAATGAGATGCTAACTTAAGTCCCAATTTACTGTTGGGCTACAGAAGGAGAATGCTGATCTATATTGGAGTTTCAGGAAGTAGCTGCATTGTCACACTTTTTTTAGAAATTATACTTTTTATGAAAAACAACCTTCATCATATAGTATCTTTTGCACAAATGTAAACTCATGGCATTAAAATCTGAAACATGATTAGTACAAACATTGTGTAATACACACATTGTCTGTGCACACAAAATAACTTTTTGTTTCCCACAATTGTCCATAGATACCTGTGTTACAGGAAAGATTTCTCTGGTAATATTGGAGGTATAATTACGGTAGTCCAGTGGAAGTTAGACAGAGTAATGGAGTAGATAGTGGCAGCAGGCAGCTGTGTGGAAAAAGCCATTACAATTGCACATTAAGCTAAGGGCTTTGGGGCATCTCAGAGCATGCTGGTGTTCTTGCTGAGGCAGAACAGCTCTGTTTGAAAGACAGTCAGAGGCAGGAGGAAGGTTTATGCTCTCCATCTCTCTCAGACACTGATCAATCTACAGGCTGTATGCTGAATAACTACGTATCTTTTAACCACTGTGACTTTGATTCAACTTTTTTCTGTTTCTACTGGATTATGATTGAGACGTTATTCACATAAAACACAATTTTTTCTAATCAATCATTTTGTTGTTTGTTGTTCATAAAAATATCTTTGTAAACATAGCACCATTTCTAGAAAGGTCTTCATTCACACAGAAATATCTAAAACAACTCAAAAATGTTCTAACTATTCTAGTCCTAGAGTATGTGACACTGAAAAGCTGCTAAAAAATCACCAAAAACAGACCAAAGTGTGAGCATGTGTAACCGGTTTTACGTTTCTCAGAGCTATCATGGCTGCTTCCAATAACCCCTCGACTCTGCGTTGTGTAGTTTTCTTTTTAATGAAGGCAAGAGGCTTCTGGAATGGTGACAGGTTTATTTCCTGGATGACAATAAAAACAGTCCGTATCAGTGCAACCGGCCCCAGCTTCAGGCAGCACGCTAAAACCAAAACGTAATGTTAGAATTAGAAATGTTTCACAATATTAACAAACTGGAAGTACCAAATCAGGCACAATCATACATCCAATAAATACTCACTACTCTTCATGTACCTATGTTTAAAGAATGATGTTATATTTATTGATGACACTTTCCTACCTTGTGTGCTGGAGGCATGAAACTCACCTCTCATGCAGCTCTCACAAAATGGCGCTCAATACAGAAACCAGCAACATTTATCCTCAGCCACACAGAGGGGGGGCGCTATTTCACCATTGCACTGCCCATTGTGCAAGTGGAACTCTACAATCTAAACACCGTTACACATGCACATAAAGTTTAGCTTTCGAGTACAAGCTGTGAACATAAGACCCAAAGTTTCCTCACCATCCCCGTCTAGTTGTTTTAGTTGAGCAAGTAGGTTCTTTAGCATCTGCAGCACGAGCCTCTAATCTGCCATTATTGTGGCTGATGTTATGTCTGACATACTTGGGGTCGAAGGTTAGGTTAGAAGTGGGGCTATGACATCATCAGTTTCAAAAAGTTGTGTTTTGACTGTCTACACAAAAACACGAGTGATTTTTTTCACTCTGCAACTTGTTTTAAGAAATATTCCATTTTGGAGCTAAAACACTGTCTCCATGTAGACACAAGGCCAAAACAACAAAACCCTTTTGTGTATTTGCAAAACATTGTGCCTGTCTAGATGGCCTCTTAGCCTCTGAGAAATATTCTGGCCCACTTTTGGCCAGGCCTTCATGGTACTGGGTAAACATGCAATTGTGATATTGAAAATTGCAGGAACAATATAATGATATTGCAAATGTGCAATAAACCCACGTTTGGTCATTACAATGACCCAATCACAGCACTCTCCATGTGCCTCTGTGGGCATTCAGAGGAGTGGGGCTCTATCTGATTTTTTAACCTTTTTTTCTGTGATGTTCTGCTATATTGATATTTGGCACACTGATATTGTGATACTGTAAGTAAATAGTAGCATTTCCCATTTGTTTCTTTCCATCCCTGTTTGGACTGTTGACCAGACATAGTTTTCCAGGTTAGTCTGTAAATATGTGTAGGTCTGGCTTTGCCCAGGTTTCCTGCATTTTCGGCCCTCACAGCTCAGAATCAACCAAAGTGCATGTGGAGTTATCTCACCAACTCATGTCTGGTGACGTTCCAGAGGCTAGGACCTTGTGTCTTTGCTTCAGTAAATATTCCTCTGCTTTTTCTTTGCTGACTTAAAGGACAGCAGGATTATGTCTACATTTGCTCTCAAAGAGGAAGAAGAGGGCTCTTCCTCCTCACCCTTTGCCCTTTTCATCTTGTTGATCAGTCCTCTTTCTCTCTTTCATCCTCCTCATCTCTTGAGGATTTCTGCTCCAACATCTAATCACCATCAGTATCTTGGGTCAGCTGGGAACATTACGGGGGGGTGGGGGGTTGTCAGACTATCTTATGTGTGTGTTGTGTGTTTACTTTTCATTCTTTCATCACATTTCCCTCCATCTCTCCATCTGCACAGCTCCACCCTCTGTGGGTAGTAAATATGTAATTATAAGCTCTTATCTATTTTTCCGTCACACACAACTGCACTCTGGAGAGAGCTCAGTTGATATCATTATCTCTGATAATTGCTCAGAGGTGAAGCCATTCCAAATTAACCCCTTACTGCTCTCCACAATATAAACTGTAATTGCTATTTATTAAAATATCTCCTGCATCGCTCTTCTCCCCTGTACAGCAAACCTCCGGACTGTTAGTGACACTGATCAAGCTTCGATGTGATGGTTCTGCAGTGTTTCTATCTGGGTTGTGATTTTTTATTTTTAACCAATCTGAGACAGTTAAATACACTGATCCCAACAACTAGGTTTCCAAAATGGAAAAGTACAAACCATTGTTGACAAGAGAAAGTATTTTTCTTTTAGTTTTGTGTCTGTTAGTTTGAGCTCAGAATGGCAAAGCTCTTGATTTACTGGATTGTCTATGTTCCACCTCTTACCTCTAGTCATTAAGTACAAATCTTGACCAAAAAGACAAGATTCCGGACCCAAGCCAGGCTCAGCCTTAAAAATATGGTGAGATCTGTCATCCTGAGGGAAGCTTGCAGTAGAGTGAATGACAAAAGTGATTGTGATTGCAAATTATGCTCAGCAAAGTTGTCAAGAGGATGAACAGAATCTAGCGTTTTCAGCACAAGTAATTTGATAAAACACCTAAATGAAACAACGGGATTTCAAGGCCAAAGTGTCTGCTTATATCAGCAGGAAATGGCTACTGCTTGTCATTGAGCAGAAGAGGATTCTGGGAAAATAAGAGTCCGAGCATGAGCTTTCTGTTAATCTCACCACTCCCCAACGGCTTTTGAAAAAAATAGCGCTGTCTTGGCAAGCAAGCTCCTCTGATTTTCAAACACATTTTTAAAATAATTGTAAGACGTTTAATGGCATTTTTTGTACTTGTATCTGATCTCAGGAATGCAAATACTCAAATGTACGTACTTGTACTCTGTTAGAAAAATGTGACATGAGTACCTTCCTAAGATTTATTGAGACAAATTTGGGACAAAATTTGCAATTGCTTAATAGCTCAAAGGTGATCAGTGATTCTTAAGAGTGGCCCTGACCAATAGTCTGAAAAACAGGCTCTTATGAACTGAGGTAGTTGAATATAATGCTTTTGCACTGTATCCTTGACCAAAAACTGTATATTGACCAAAATATATTACATAAGCAAGTAATTATTTATCATCTAATTAAGTCCTCTTGAAAGGTTATCAGTTTGTGAAGAAAAGGGCAAAACTAGCCTTTTTAAGGTTTGTTTCCACTGGATGTGTTGCTAAACAGATCTGCTAGCAGAGAGGACAGAAGATCAGCTCCGGTCTGGATCATTCTCTACTCTGAGTGCATTCAGGACTCAGAACAGGGCTCAGGACATTTTCACTGTGTGTCTGGGGTCATGCTTAGTGAAACCTGAGCCGTCATACAGCTTGTGTCGACAGCTGGACTGAATAAATCATTTAATACCTTCACTCTGTCAAGTACCTGTGAGACCAGTCTGAACTGTCAGACACTGATGTGAACCACAGGCAAAAGCCACAATCAAGATTTAGTCAAATGTTAGCAAATGCAGTTTTTAGTATGTGTTGTGTACATTAGATGAGCTCTGATGAGCTCTGCCTGAGCTGCAGAGTCCACAGCTGCAACAGTCTAGGTAAAATGAGTTATAAAGTTCCCAAAGGCCAAAGGGATTTGAACCATGGAACATATGTATATATATGTATCTCCTCATTTAACTTCAGTACCCTGAAACTCTTTGTTTAGGTTTATTAGCTGTAATCAAATTAAAATCCATTTAAATTCCAGGTTGTAAGGGCACTAAATCGAAATAATATGAAAGGGATGGATACTTTTACAACCCACTGTAGACAGATTATTGTTTTAGTGACTATGAAGGCTGTTTTGTTTGGCAAAAATGTCTTTATTATAGGACCTTTTTGGTAATAAATATTACTGTGAAGCACTGATATTCACTGCGTAATTCCATCTTTGATTGTGATTCTAAGAGTCACTAAGGACTCTGTGACCCCTTTACAGCAACTCTGTTTTCTGATTGTCCAGCCTGGAACAAAGGCATCTAAGCGTCTGTGTTAGAAGGAAAGGAAAACCAAACTGACTGAATATCATTTGTTGTGTTGGATGAAAAAATGTCGTCATTGCCTTTTCTGTGCCACCTAAAACCAGAGAAATCAGAAAACACACTGCCTTTATGTAATTTGTGTTTTCTGTCATGTCTCTCAGCAGCACTACTATACTTTACAGGGGATGTGAAGTACAGTAGAGGCACAGAGAGCTGTATAATCTCCCCCGCTCGTGTGCTTGAGAAGGTGGAAATCTTTCAGCCGATGCTAAACAGGATCTATCAGGATTAAGTCCGGGTTTAAGGCACTGTAGCTTACTGCTGACTCTGTTTCACAACTGAGAGTTTAAAAATGTTTGCCACATGAACAGCAAAGCAGCAGATTCCTCCAATATCACAAAGTGCTGGGCCTCTTGTTTTTTTTGCAGAAGACAGAAAGCCCTCCATCCAAGCATCACAATTGATGTTTGGAGCATTCATTATTGACTGGTCATTATGTTCACCGACTTCCTGAGGCCAGCCAACCGTGAGAGTCCATTAACCATAGACATTAGGAGCAATTAGACAAAATGTTCAGTTTCTGTGCTGATATGCTTGACAGAGGGCTGTTCATGTGTGATGTCCCTCCAGCAATAATGATTTACATTTACATTAAGGAGCCAATTGACCTGTTTGAGCTCTCTTTTACTCAAAGTTAAACTCCTGTTTGCAGTAATCAAACAGTGGCTCCATGAAAAAGGAGTTGAAGAGCAGGTAGTTTCCATACTGTTAAAAAAGAATTATGTCACATCATTCTCCCATGCACATATATACTGTTGAAAGGCCTAGCATTCTTTGAAGAAATACATACCCCCCACCCCCATTTATCCCAGTTTTAGACTAAGACAGACCTATTCTGTTGCAAGTGGGCCATATTAAAAATTACTTGGGGTTTGAAGGCAGCAGGCAATCACCTGCCACTGAAAGGCGAAGGCCTGTTCGTTGTGTTAGCCTGTTCAATACCATAATATCTCATGAACCACTGGAGGAATTTTATGAAACTTGCATTAGGTGTAAATCTATAACTGAATAACTTTAGGACTTAATCAGTTATATTTTTAAATTTTTTGCCCCTATGTGACACATATCTGATTTTTTCATGGCAGTGTGAATGTGACAAATCCGACCCAGGTCTTTTCAGTATGTGGTCCTGAATCTGACACTTATCTGATGTTTTTCAGAACGACCACAGTGTGAACGTTCATGTTGCATTTCATCCGACTTTTAGGTTGATTGGCCAGTTTGATTTGAATTGACTCCAAAGATTAATCAGTTGTAGACGTACATCAAATGATTACTTTTCGAAAGTTTCATTAAACTCCGTCCAGTGGTTCATGAGGTGTTCTGTTAACAGACAAACCAGGTTTAGTCTAACAGTTAATACTACAGGTTTAACCAAAGATCTCAGGCTATGACTAACACTTGTATTATGTGTCGTGAATGACTCTCAACTACTACCACACCAAATTTTAGCTCAATATCTGTGAAATTAACTGTATTATAGCCATGTTTGTGTTTTCTATAATCAATTAGCTTTTGGAGCCACGGCCAATTAGTTTTAGATGTACATCCAGTGATTCATTTCTGCATGTTTCATTTAAAACTTGTCTAATGTTTTATGAGATATTTTGATCATGCCACAGACACAAGCACATAAAAATGGACAAAAACATGATTGCTTTCCACAGCGGGGTGATAGTAAGTACACTAACAGACCTTATTAAATGATTTCATCACACCGTCAAATAAAATGAATAATCCTCATTTGGATGCAACCTGGTTTGTGACCCTGATCTGTATTTTCCTCTCAATACATGGTTTCCATAGTGTTACCACCACCTCCCTTTCATCATGATGGCAAATCCATATATTCCTACTCACACACACACTTTCCCTCCCTCCCTCAGCCTGCTCACACACACACACCCCTCCCTCCCTCAGCCTGCTCACACACACACACACCCCTCCTCTGTTCACTTTAACACACATCCTTTGGGAGGATGATAAGAAAGGCGAGCCTCGTCTGATACATAATTGCTCTCCTGAGTCTATGTTCCACCCCTGCAGTACGTCTCTATCACAGTCTTGGTGAAAATAACTTTACAGGCTAATAACAGCATTGATGTGCACACAGGAACGATCTCCTCCCTTCTGACACTACCTGCCTGTGAGCGTGACATGACACAGCGCAGCGCAGGAGAAACCATCAGAACCCCTCCAAGCACACAGGCCTGTCGCTCAGCTGTCTTTTGCTTCCTCATCACAGTAAAAATAAATCCAAACTGTCAGTTGCCAAACGTTTTATTCCAGTTTTTCTTCTGTGATCGTTCTCTGTTTCCTTCCCTGTTACCTACTTTGTACAGCTTTTCACAATTCCCTAGCTTCATTGTTACAGGACAGAGCAGGACTGAACCACTGGGTAGAATTTAGTCAAACTCTCAGAAAGTATTTTTATGGATGGACATCAACAGCTGATTAACTTTTGGCATAAATTCAATTTAGGATGAAAAATGGTGATAACTCATCTCTCCAGACCTAGCTTTAAGGCAGCTAGTCACCGGTAGGCTCAGACTTTGAGCAAGGGCCTCACCATATTGTCCAGCCACTGTTTCTGATTTGGGAAAACCTTGATGGACTTTGTGGGTAGGACAGTATCAGCACAGAGCTCCGTATACAACAGGATAGAAGATGTGTATTCCTGTAGATCTGAGCCTTCTTTGAACACTCCCCAGTCAGTATGCTCAAAACAGTCCTGTAATGTAGAAGAAGCCTCCTCAGTCCATAGCTGTACTGTTCTGGTGGTTGCTTTTCTTCTGCTGGGATCAGCTCCACAAAGGTGTGGTATGACATGTCCAGGTGTGGAGCTGTCCTGATTTGGATTATGATGTGTCCTCCACCTGTTAGGCCACAGTGGAGGGGGTTGTAGAAGCCTCAGTTGTCCGCTGTACCTCTGGTGGAACAAATTCTGACTTTGGGTCTACATAAAGTTCTAACTGTTGCCCAGTGTCCCACAATTCAGCCCTTCTGTACTGCAATAAGGTTTCCAGTGGAACAATACCAACTTAAATAAAAGGACTGTGTACTTCCACCCTGCTATGTGAGAGCTGTCTCATCACAAAATGATCTTAGATTAAAACTCTGGGATAAAAGGTGGTGGATGGTCTGTATTCCTTCAAGGAATACTATGCCTTTAGTTTTTCCATTTCCCTTCCTGTAACCTACTTTGATTTCCTTCATTTTTACAGGATGGAGCAGGTGCTGCTTGTCTGTATAAACTGCTTTCCCATTTCTCTGAGTCAGTCAAAGCAGAGGTGTTGGTTTGTTAATGCAGTGCACAAAACAAGAGAGCAATCCAACAGTGCTGTGTAACTAAAAAGGGTTTTATCCTATTTAAAAGTCATTTCTTTGATGCAGTTAGCATTGTTTGGTATTTTAATTATTTAAACATGAAATATATGCAAATAAACATTTACAGCAAAGTGGGTTTATTTGCATTTTTATCCGATTTAGAGGAATGCCTCAAACATGCAGCTTCACATACAAAACTGAGTCAAATTCAGCAAGAAATGTTTTTTCATGATGCTTTCATAAGGACAGATGATGATAAGACTCTTGTCCTGAAGTTGTTTATGTTTAACCAGCAAAGTTAAGAACAAAGTTAAGTTTCTCATAAACATGTTGTTTGTGTTTCTGTGAAGAACTTCGTGTGACCCTAACACAGAGACACACATGTAGCAGAGCAGATAGGCCACTCTGTATGACCTACATGGCTGAAAAACCTCATTCAGTGTGAAGACAGTTATGATGCTGCACCAAATAGGTGAGCACTAAGCACTAATACTTGTCCAAATGACGCTGCTACAAGTGTCTCATCTGTGCCATGTTGTATACAGGGACAGCAACATTTGATTTGGTTCTAGTCATAGTCTTTTGACTGAAGTCTAGACTAAATCTACATTAAATTTAGTCATTTAAAGCCTAAAGTTTAAGGTTTATGTATTTCCAAGTGTCCCATTTTTTTCTTTTGAATTGTTAGAATAAAAACTTAATAATATGTGAAGTGTGAATGTGAAATATAGGGAGACAGATTGAAGTATTATTATATGAAACAAACAATTTTATTAGTCTGGCCTTCTTTTTTCATAAAAGGAAAATGACAGTAACAAAACTAAAGAAACATCATTTTCTGAGAAAATGCATTGTGAATACTGACTTAATTTGTTCAATTTGTTTCTGAATTGGTAAAGTTAAAACAAGCAGATCAGAAGTACTAGCAAAAAAGTAGCTAAAAGTTACTATTAGAAAAACAATATCTAAAAGCTAAATCAAGAAAACTCATAGCTAAAAGTTAAAATGATCAAGTCAGTTGCTAAAAGCTAAATGAAGCAAATCAGTAGCTATAAATCAAAATAAGCTAAACCGTTGCCAAAACCTAAAATTATCAAGTTTAACTAAAAGCTAAAAGTAGCATTAGTAAACAAAATAAATAAATAGAATAAGTATGCTGAAGCAGATTTCAGAGAACAATGCTTTAAAGGAATTAAATAGATCTCAATGATTTTTCAGGGGAAAAGTTTTGTATATCAAGTTAAATAATTCAAAAAATATAAAAGTTACAAATATTCAAAGTCAACTCAAAATTCTAAATTGAGCTGAACATTTATATGTATGAATGGTTAAAAAGCACAAAACAGACAGAAGTAATTTGATTGCAAAACCAGTAGTGTGAATACTGAATCAGCAGTCAAACAATTATTGACAGTTAATCTGTTGTCACTATAAAAGATATGGATTGTTCCCTAACCCTAACACTACGCAGTGTCGTTTCACTTGACATTTAATATAAAATGTTTCTATGAGTCTACAGCACGTTAGGCTTGTTAAAGATAGAAATAGTAACGTTCTAACAAGAGAGGAGAGTGTGATGGGAAGATGGAAGGAGCAAATAAATAAACAGAATGAAAGAGAAAGAAGAGTAGAGGTCATAGAAACTGTGGCAGTGAGATATTTGACTCGATTATTCAATGGCACTTTTGAGAGTGAGAAAATACCTGAGGAATGGAGGAGAAGTGTGCTGGTGTCAATCTTTAAGAACAAGGGTGATGTACAGAGGTGTAGCAACTACAGGGGAATTAAGTTGGTGAGCCACATGATGAAGATCTGGGAGAGAGTTGTGGAAGCTAGACTTAGACAAGAGGTGACTATTTGTGAGCAGCGGTAAGGTTTTATGCCATCTTTGCTTTGAAGATGTTGATGGAGAAGTACAGAGAGGATCAGAAAGAACTTCATTGTGTCTTTGTGGATTTAGAAAAACCATACAACAGGAGGAGCTGTGGTTGTATGAGGACAGCTGGAGTGGCAGAGAAGTATGTTAGACTGGTACAGGACAGTGGTGAGGACAGCAGGACAGTGGTGAGGACTGCAGGACATGTATGGGGACAGCAGGACATGTCTGAGGACAGCAGGACATGTC
>NC_051442.1:25548311-25550391 GCF_001649575.2 Kryptolebias marmoratus
GATTTGTGATAAAAAGTGGCATCA
This sequence comes from Kryptolebias marmoratus, assembly GCF_001649575.2. NCBI lineage: Eukaryota > Metazoa > Chordata > Actinopteri > Cyprinodontiformes > Rivulidae > Kryptolebias > Kryptolebias marmoratus. The sequence continues at coordinate 25,548,336 of NC_051442.1, forward strand.
AAGGTCAAAGGAAAGGTTTACAGACAGTGGTGAGAGCAGCTATGTTGTATGGTTTGGAGACAGTGGGACGGACAAAAAGACAGGAGACAGAACTGGAAGTATCACAGCTGAAGATGCTGAGGTTCTCCTTGTGAGTCAAGAGGATGGATAGGATTAGGAATGAGGTCATCAGAGGTACAGCACAGGTTGAAGGACTGGGAGATAAAGTTAGAGAGGACAGACTGAGATGGTCTGGACGTGCAGAGGAGGGACAGTGGGTATATTGGTAGAAGGATGTTAGAGATGCAGCTGCCAGGAAAAAGATAAGGAGGAAGGGCGCTGAATGTGTTACTCTTAACCACAGAATGTGGACATAACTCTTTAATTCAAATGATCCAATAATGAAGAAATGACCTTTGACCTTGTTTCGGATAAGATTTGGCTTGAAAAAGAAAAACACTTGTTTGTTATGTCATGGCAGGCAAAAATGAAGGTGTTATATTTAAAATATTACTTGGTGAATTAAAGCAACGGTGAATGTAATCAAATGATCAAAGACAGCATTTAGAGCTGCATCAGCCCTCATAAGAGACAGTATTATTATTATTCCATCACTGACAGGCAAAAAGATAATGGTTTTTAGCTGTGTGTGTTTGTTTATCTCTTAACAAAATATTTCATGAACCAGCTGACAGATTTAATAAAAGTTTCAGAAAGTAAACATTGGAAATACATCTACAACTGATTACCTTTTAAAGCTAAGTAATCCTAGAAAATACATAATGGCTATATCTCAGCCAATTTTACTGATATTGAGCTAAATTTTGTGTGGTAGAGGTTGAGAATCACACCCAACACATTATCTGAATGCTAACAGACCATACAAGATCTCACAAAATTGCTTGAGTTTGAGCATAATGTCAATTACAAAGTTTGATCAAAACATCTGTAACTTCACCTCTTATCAGCATAAGATAATGTTAGTTTGAAACTCTGCCAGCGATATGCAGTCCTACAAGTAATGTTAGGCCTTTAGGTTTTGGCTGTTTACCTATGGATCACAAACCCTTCCCAGCTGTTTGAAATGTTTTACATCATCTTATCTGCATTAGAGCTACACTGAAACGGAGTGACTGCACAAAGGACTTTTAGATGCAAAAAACAGAGAAAAAGAACCAAAGAAAGATAATGGAAGGCTTTGTTTGGAGCCAAGAGGTGGAGGGAGGGGGCTGACAGAAAATGAAGGAGAAAGTGGCGAACAGAGGGGGTGTGACAGATAGGACCTGATACTGAGCTGGAGATTTGGCTGTTTAATCGAGTCGTGAGGATTAGAGACGGATTACGGAGGAATTGCGACACAGCAGCAAATTAGCCTGGTAGCTTTAATCTGTGAGGCAGACAAAGCCAACATACTTGACCAGACAGCAGCATGTATGTGTGTGATACTCACTTATTCAGGTCATTTTATTTATGAAGGGGAAGGAAACTGTAAATACAGAAATTTACCCATTACGTTTTACAGTAAATATTATACTCATGACTTTATATCTTATTATTAGGGTTCCAAGCCCGCGGAAGCAAGCGGGCGGCCAATGCAAGGCATGGCCGTTCGCCTGCTCCCAGCGGAGCAGGGAACCCTATTGTTTTTGTACTGATTTTTCATAATTCTCTATTATTATTCTTCTCCGGTAAAACGCGTTGGCCAGAAAAACGAGAAACTCATGGAGTAAAGCCAACAAGGTAGTCTGATAGAAAACGCCTACCGCTACTCAGACAAAAAAAAATCATATCATCCCATACCTAGGGGGCGCTATAACAAAGGGCAATGCGTTTTTGCCAATAACTCCTAAACCGTAAGTCCGACACTCAAAATCTTGATGGCACCTGAAACTATGGATGATTGTGCATCTTTTTTGCATTGGCCACGCCCACTTCCGCCTAACTAGATTTTTTGCTATAGCGCGATTAAGGCAAAACCTACTTTCGAATACTACTCCCACATGAAAAGCTGGATCAACGTGAAACTTGGTACATACCATCTGTAGGCCGATCTGCTGAAGCAATGATGAAAAAGTTT
>NC_051442.1:25551821-25564105 GCF_001649575.2 Kryptolebias marmoratus
TTCCACATATGCACACGATGATGTGGGAATATTTGGAAAATTTTATAATAAAGTTTCAATTTTTTATGATTTTTTGCGTATTGGCTGGACATCACAAAAATCACGTTTTCAATTTTTCATAAAGAATGTGTTCAATCCAGTAACAGAGAAATAAAAGAATATTATTCCACGTGTAGGCATGGTCAATAGAGAATATTTTGGTGATTTTTGGAGGAGTTATGGATTTTTTACGAATATTTTTTTCGCTCATTGTGGTATACCATTACAGTTACCATTTTTTTACTGAAACAGCATTGGAACTAGGGACATAAATATAAATGCATATTATTACAGATGTAGACTTGATCATCTGAGAATATTTTGGTAATTCTTTTATGTACTCTTGATTTTTTATGAATTTAATTACTTGACCAAGTGTACCATAAAATTGCATTGAACAATTTTGTATTGGAAATGCATTTTGTTTAGAGACATGGAGATAAATGCATATTATTACAGATGTAGACTTGATCATCTGAGAATATTTTTGTATTTTTCAAATGAATATTGAATTTCTTATGAATTTATTTCTTTGGCTCTGTGTGGTATCAAATGGCAGTTAGCTTTTCCTCCCTGAGCTTTCTACACAAATTGTACCGGTACGTCTTACGAAGCGCCTTTGAGTACGCACCGTACTGGCGAGTTTCGACTCGGCCCGCTCGCCGACAGAGGCGGCGGAGCCACGCTGGCGGGACGTCGGGATCGGAGCGCGCGGATAGGGGCGGAGCGTGGGGGCTTGGAACCCGTTGATAACTGCTTGCAGTTCTAGTTAAGATTGTTTTCTGTTATTTGTTTTTCTTTTGTCCTGACAAAAGCCTTGAACTTTCACTCATTAATTGCCAGGAATGGGAATCTTTAGGCACCTCATGAGGGTTGCTATGCAATTATAAAATGATTTTTGATGCATCTTGATTATCTGTGATTATTAGGTTTGTGCAGCTGGTAAGCTTAATATGTTTATCTAAAATACTGAAACTGAAATATAAATGACAGAGGCTTATTTTACATAAACAGTGATTTATATATTTTGTGCTGTCATGGTCAGTGTAGGAGTTTTGATGCAACATTTTCATGTAATGCATCTTGTAATATTGCATGAGATCGTGCAGAATGTTATTTTTAAGGTTTGACCAAAAAGTCTCCGTCATTTTCATCATAAAATGATCTTGGTTTAAACTCTTGCATGAAAGGTGGCGGGCGATATGCATTCCTCCTTTGAATAGTGGGCTTTCATTTGTACCTGTTTTTACCTTTCTCAAATTTTATAAACAATTTAACCACAAAATAATTAACAGATTGTTATAGAATCAAACTATTTGTGTTCAAATCATCTGTTGAAAAATGACACTACAGGTTTTTCTTTTTTTATTGTTGCTCTGTAAATGTTCTGGGACAGCAAGCCTCCCTTTCCAGCTTGGAGCTGAACTGAAGTGACTAGTTTCGGTCCTGTGAGCAGCTTGGCCCTGATGAAACCTGATCAGAGCAGGTAGGTCAGGAACACATGAAGGCAGAAACAGCCATGTGGGTCTTCTGAAAACATACTATCAACCAGGACTTGCCCCATACACACTTACAACAAGTTTTACCTGAGAGAGCTGCAGAGGAATCATTAGATAAATGAAAGGCGGCAGACCAATAATGTGCTTTAACGTCCTTCAGTGGACTTCATGTAGAAATTAAAGAGGAAAACTAAAAGTGAACTCCAGACTCCAACAGAACTTTGTTATAATTTCAGTTCAGAAAAAATCTATTATGATGTATGAACTGTAGAAGAAGCATGAAGTGAATCAAGATTAACAGAAACAAGCTGCTGCCAGTAGCTCATTATGGTCACCTGACACCCAAATTAATGAGGCAGACATAAACAGACAAAAACAAAACAAGCCTCATATAAACAGTCGTTGTGTGAAAATTGTAAATCAGATCTGAAAACTTCTTAGACTGTGAGAAGCTTAGACTCTGGTAGTCACATGTGATGTTTATGTTTCTACAGTGTTTCATGTTGAAGATATGACAAGATAAAAAGACCCCCCTCTTCCAGTTTTAAAGAGAATAATTTGAGCTAAATTATAACTGAGTCTGTGGATGCGATTTTCTGCATTCTGGATGGGTTTGGGGAAAAAACAAGTCCAATAGTGAAAGACACACTGAGAGACAGATGACAAATTGCATAATTTACATACATACCAAAAATATTTCTGTAGTAAGAGGAGATAGTTTGTAAAAGATTTGAAAACGTTGGCAATTCCAAATTTAATGTGACATCAACTGTCAATTAAAAATTTTGTGAAAAAGCTCCAAATATCCTAAAACAGAAACTGTGGGAGTGTAAAAGCCATAGAAGACATCAAAATCCCAGTTCAGACAAGTAAGATCCAACTTCCTGTGACCTGTTTAAACTTTGAATGTTTCTGCTGTGAAGTCTGACCTGCAGAGCTGCGTTTTCTCTTTTGTTTTGGCAAAATCTTATTAATCTCCTTTATTTTTTTCTCACCATTTTTTTCTTGTAAATTTTGTCTACATTGCACAACTACCACTACCAAAAGTCAAAGCACACTATCCCTGATTGAACCGTAGGTTTTTGTGTTCGCCTTATTATTGGAAAGTGCTGCAGGTCAGATTTCTGTCCATATGATATTTGCCTTGGGTACAGATACACTTTGAGCCCAAAGGTTCCTGTCTCTCTGCTGCTACCTCCTGTCCTTCTTACTCATGATTTATTTGTTTAACATTGGAGCAAAGTAATCCCTGCCACCCCTGGGACCCACTGGGCAAATGAACAGCTTACAGTATGACTGGAACCATCACCATGAATAAAGTTGCTGCTCCCAACAGAACCTCGTCCATATTGGACAAAGGAAAGAGGTTGAAATGTGACTGACTCTTTAAGGGGGGACATTCAGAGTGTTTGGTTTAGTAGAAGGTAGAGTGTCCTGCATTATACATGCTGGTTGTTATTTTCATCACATGCTGCTGTCATTGTTGGTGCTGCTCCGTCAGCACAAATCGTGCTGTGTTTCACAGAATGCTGCTCTAACCCTCAGCCCCTCGTGCTCCTGCTGCTTTCTTCCTGATGCCACCAAGAGATGGAAATGGATTTGGTGGTCCCAATGGGTTCCATTAACTGGTTTTGTCTCCAGAGTGCTGCGGATCCTGTTTTTATTTATTTATTTATATTTTGATCTCAAAGCTAGCCCTGACTGTGAGGCTACTCTGGAGATCAGAAAGTAGCCCTCCTCTGGAGCCACATGCATTATTTCAACTGAAAGTGACAGCCAGCACATAGCCACAAACAGATGGTGGTGTTAGCAAGAGATGTGTGTGCGTTTAGATGTGTGGAGAGTGACTTTCCAGCTTAATGTCAGTGCTGCTGTGAAAGCTTGCAGAGTACAGGATCTGCTGCAGCTGAATAAGTTGGATTAGAACTGGACAGGATTTACTGAAGATGGTTGAAATTAGTCAGAGATGAGTTCCAAACTGAGTTGTTGTCAGTGTCAAAGCTTGTCTGCAAGGTGATGATCACACAACGTATGTGTCTTTTTTCTTTGTTTAAATTGTCCTGGTTTTGTGAGTTTTTTGTCTGGAAGTGTCTATTGGCTGAGAGAGGAACTCATTCATTTTAAATGAGAAAATGATGCATCTTTAGTTTGCAGCTTCGTTCATTATAGAGTACAGCTGGGTAAAAGGCTGTTGTCAAAATCCTAATTAAAAAAAGAGAATAAAACAAAGTCCTCTTTTTGCTTTAAAAATTTTGATAGTTATTTTTATGTGCTTAAAAACACAGAAATAGAGAAAACATATATTCAGATTGACATTCATCTTATTGTTAAAAATGTTCAATTAATTCAAGGTTTTGTATTTTTTAGGAAATAAAAACATTGCACATGAAGAAAAGCTATTTTAAACAAAAATGCAACAAAATTCAAAGTAAATCTTAACTTTTTAACAATGGAGCTGTTCAGATTTGTCATAGATTCACCTTGGGTCCAACTGCAAGGGGTCAGCTGTGATTGAGAGCGTTTACAACTGCAAGGTGAATTCATGTCTTCAAACGTCTTTGCAATCAAATGTCTGTTATCCCTTCTGTATGCTGATACACACACAGCCACGTCAAATCAGTAGGCCTGCTGATATTTCTGTAAAAACAACATTCAGACATCTCATCTGTGTTATTACAGTATTTTGGCATTAACACAATTCAGAGACATTTGTGTCAAACAACTGCAGCACTATAAGCTTCTTATTTAACAGAAAGTTGAAGTTAAAGTGTGTTCTCCTGAAATGTCCCAAAGTTTCCTGCAAAACATGTAACCAGGGTTTCCCCCAGAAAAGAGGCTAAGCCCGGTGGTAGGTGGCTGTTCGCCGGTCGATCCCTGCAAAAAACAAATGATTAAAGTTGACAGGAAAGTTGAAAATATGGCTATTTATTATCTGATATTGTAAGATATTTGTGTCAAATATTTACACAACTAGTTTTACAAAAATGCACTTTTGAAATACTTTTTTAAACAAAAATACAATTAAAATAAATACTAATTGATTGCTCCTAATTTGAATCCTAATTTTAGTCACATTTACAAATAAATTCATTAACATAAATGAAAACCTGCAAACAAAGCACCAACACGTCTCACTTCCAGGCCAATGAATAACAACAGAGAACTCTGACAAACAGACAGATGCTGTACTGGACTGTGCTTTTTGTGGCACAGGCTGCATGTTGGATCTCTACATGGAACAACAAAACAGAATATCTAATGCGAAATTTAATAGCATCATTTTACTGGTAAACAAGGATAATATTTTCACTAAGCACAAAACATGCTTGTAGGTCTTGTACTAAGGTCACTTCTGTCAGCCCGCCCCAGGGCAGCTGTGGCTACAATGTAGCTTACCGCCATCAGTGTGTGAATAAGGATGAATGGGTGAATGACTGTAGTGTAAAGCCCTTTGGGGTCCTTGAACTAGATAAAGCGCTATATAAGTGCAAGCCATTTACCATTTACCATTTGTAAAGCCACCTGCTGAATTTCAGCTCAACTAACCATTTTTGGTTAAACCCGCTCGATTGATGTTTATTACTGTGGCTCTGACAACATGCTAACTCCAGGTAGCTGAAGGAGGCTCGGCCTCAGGGCTCATTAGAGTCCTGCAGGGCTCCGTGAACAGCACACGGACCTGAGCGTGCGGTGGAGGCGTTTATACTTGGCGCTTACATTGGTGCAGTATTCTCCAAAAAGACGGGGGACAGTACGCTACGTAACCAGTGGAAATACGGTAAAAAGAGAGCAGATGGTTGAATGGAGTGCGGCGCGCCGCCTCGCGCGGTGATCAACGCGTCAACTATAAATCTACCTGAAAGGTAGTGGTTTTAGGGGGGTGGGTGAAAAAAAAAGGTGTATAAAAATTGATGAATTTTACATTAATAACTGGAGCTTAGCCTGGTGGCGGGTACAGTAAAGCCTGGAGGAAACCCTGTGTAACTATTTAAAGACAATCTGTTACAATTAGTAATATTAAGTGTGCCCTTATAACAGTTTTTACTATCCCCTCATTATCAACAGCTGCTGAAGGAGAAAAGGCAATAATATTTTTGCCTGTGTTTATGTGTTCATTTGTCTGTAGCATTAGCAAAATATTCAAAATATGTCAAGATCCAATGAATGGATTTTAATGAAACTTCCACAAAGTAATCATTAGATGTACCTCGATCAGCCTTCTATCACCTGAAGAACATTTCTAGGATTAAGGGACTAATGTTCCAGCAAGATCCAGAGAAACTCATCCTCACGTTTATCTTTAGTCACATTTATTCCTGCATCAGTGTCTTCACAGGTCTGACTAATAAATCAATCAAACAGCTGCAGCTGCTCATGTTCTCACTAAAACCAGGAAGATAGAGAACATAACACCAGTTTTAAAGTCCCTACACTGGCTCCCTGTAGCTCAGAGAATAGACTTTAAAATACTTCTGTTAGTTTATTAATCACTGAACAGCTCAGCACCACAATACATTAAAGATCTGCTGTTGTTGTATCAACCTTCCAGACCACTCAGGTCTTCTGGTTCTGGTCTACTCTGCATCCCCAGAACCAGAACCAAACATGGAGAAGCAGCATTCAGCTTCTGCACCACAAATCTGGAACAAACTTCCAGAAAACTGTAAAACAGCTGAAACACTGAGTTCCTTTAAATCACAGCTAAAAGCCCACCTGTTTAGAGCTGCCTTTGAACCGTAATAAATGGATGTGAACTGGTATCTCATTTGGTGACTGTATGTTGTTGTTTTATATGTTGTTTTTATGACTTTTTAATTTTGTTTGTATGATGTAAAGCAGTTTGAACTGCCATGTGCTGGAATGTGCTATACAAATAAACTTGACTTGACTTGATCTCTATAACTAATTGACTTTTAGAGTCAGTCCAATTCAGGATGGTTGACTTCAGCTGATGCTCACAGTTGTATTCAGATCTGTCAGGAAATCACTTATTTGGTTTGACAGTCAGACTCTGAGTAGGATAACTGTTCATTTAAAACCTTTTGATGAAATCTGAGGGAACAAGAAAGTGTGGTAGTAAAGAAAAACAATTTAGAGATAAAAGGAGTAAAAGCTGAAAAATCACAGAGCAGAGAAAGATGTGGGTTGTCTGTCTCACTTGGATTGCCAATTAGTCAGGAAAGGCTTCATGCTGTGTGCAGATGTGTGTATTTGTGCTACATGTGTGCATTTTTGGACATAACATCCCTGCCTACTTCCTTTTTCCCCTCCTGACATTCCACTTCCCGTCACAGCAGCAGCCTGGTGCTCCCAGATAAGAGCTTCCAACTTTCCTGTTGATGCCTGTGCTCTCTGCAGCACTGGTTCCAGCCCAGCGTGATCAATCCACTGATAACCGACAGGCACCAAAATAAATACATTCCATCTTCCCCACGTCTCAATATAAATCTCAGGGCTTTTTGGTGAACAACAGTCTCCATTGTAGGGGCTGGGGGAGGGAAAACAGAACCCATCCTTAAGATTTGTTGATGAACAAATGAAGAAGGAACTTCATCCATTACACTGAAGTGACTACATCAGTAATGTTTATTTGTGATGACAAATATCTTTAAGATGCAGTGACTCTTTACAAGAAAAATGAGGAGTGGTAATTGGTAATTTATCTTCTTAAACATGGCACCTTTTATAGTAATGTTTTCATCCACACATAAACACAGAAAACAACCCAGACCTGTATGTGGTGCTGCGAAACTGTAAAAAACAGGGAGTAGACTCTTCAAACTGTAAATGCAAGAAGAAAAAGATGAGGATGGTGAATATAAGAGCAAAAACTGAATCTTTTTTGTGGACTGATGATGTGGAACTTCACTTTTGTATCACAATAATCTACTATCGATTGGAAGTTGTATCAGTCTAAACCTGTGGACATGATGGACAATACAGTTTAGGGGCTCCTAAACCCCATTTCTGTGTGGACGTTGTAACTGTCTAAGAGACATTTTTTGAAAGATATTACTGTGTGCTCACAATTAATGAATAAAGAATTAAGTTGTCAAAATATTATAATAGAAAGGTTAAAAAAAATGAGATGTGAAACTGACGTATGAAGAAAATGCAAACAAAAAATATTTACTTGGAAGAGCGGTTGGTGATATGATTTCCTATTGACCACGGTTCCCTTGAATGCGTCACAGTTGCATTATGTTTTTGGTTTTTTTTACCCTGATGGACAGACAGAAAGAACGAGTGGACACTAAAAGAACTTATTCTGCATGGGGTCCTAGAGGCGCACGCGGTAACTGTTCATTTTTGATTTTACACTTGTGTAGTTAAAACTAGGGATGCACTGATACCAATACCAGTATTGCATAGGGTTGGGCATTGAGTCTTGAGAATCGATTGGAACTGTCCCACTTCTCCAGGAATGGTTCAAATTTTAAAATTTCAAATCCTAGTTTCAATACCTGGAAGAAGAAACCGCAGAACAACAGTGAAGAAGAATCTTCAGGAAGTCTGTGGACAGCAATCAAAAGTGTGGGACAACCCCGCTGAGTGAAAAAACATAAACCGCTCTCCATTATGACTGAGGCCCAACGTTATTAGTCAAGTGCCAAAAAAATCTACAGGAAGAAGAAGAAAGAGGCACAAAAGTTGAAGGAAGCTATGCATTGACAAAAACAAACAAACAAAAAACAGAGAGTACGGGAGTGAGTAATGAGAATTGTGATATGTCGCGTGTTTTGGTATTATAGTTAGGATCAGTTTAAGTGTGCTTGAGTCAAACTAATGAGGCAATTTTTGAACGTGGAGCTCCAGTTTCTGTTTGAGGTGGAGAATCTAGAGACATGTAAAACTGTACTGCAGTCAGAATTATGCAAGTAAAACAATAAAATATGTATTAAACCAACATTGAGGCAGCTAACAAGTTATATTCAATGTAAAACAGTGGGTCAACTTAAATGCAAATACTCAGCTAACGTTAGCCCATGTATTTTTTCATTGACAAATGACATGAAATTGCTAACGTTAGCCAGGCAGTCGACCAGATTCAGTTTTTATGTTAACTTGCAGTGTTGTGTACTGATGTCATAACAATGATCTGGGGGTAATCGGTTCTCACCGTTCCACGTTCCCAACTCAGTCAGTATGGGCGTTGTTTTGTCAGCCATGACGGACCTTGTGATCATCAAAATTCGAATCTGAAGAGTTTTCATTTGATTGGACATTTAAAACTTGTGCATTATGGTCTTAAATGTTCTTTCATCAGTTTTAAACTACAACTTTATTCCTTCCACAGTAGTATGTGTTTGTACTTCTTTTTACATCACTTTTTACAACTTTCCCATGTTCAGGGAAAACATTGTTTGATTTAATCTCTTTTTTTCTCATTTAAAGTACATCTGCTGATGCCAGGATGGTGGCATGGTAACTGGTTTTCTTCACTTGACAACAACATATGAAGTTTGATTTATATATGTGAAATGTTTCCTGTCAGTTACAGTATTTATAGCTGCTAGCAGAGTTTTATGAGCTCCATGTGTTAGCAGGTGGGTACAGTTCAGTGTTGCTGTATGTGCTTCTCTCCTCCCAGTCCCTCTGTTTCTTGCATCATTCCAACCCTGCACCAGATGGTCATGTCTCTTTAGGGAACCTTATCTTTAGCTATGTCTTTGAACACTGGTATGATTTGGAGTGTTAAAGATTAGCAGAGTCCTGGCTTCTTCATCGTCTGACCCAATCAACTCAAGTGTGGTAAAAGGTGACAACACCTCTGTCCACAGATGCTGCACATGTATGACTTACAACAGAGTTGTTAGTAACTCCATTTTACAGTTAATCCAGAGATGTAAAATGTATGCAGGTTTATTTTTACATCATACATGTTCTGTGCCTAAATTTGCATGTGTGAAGTCAGCACCATCTCATTATCTCTGTGAAACTTTGACCAAAGCATGTCATAGACATTTATTAGGACCTCAGAAAATCTTGTCAGCTTATTAAAAAGAAGCAGAATACCATTGTTTCTGTAAAGTGTAAGTGGAGAAACTAAATCTTTATTATTGCATCAGTATTTAAAAGTCTGTTTCATTATATTTGCTCATTATACCAGACTTAGTGTTTGAAACTTTCAGTTTAAGCAAAAAGATATAAAAAAGTACAGTATTTCGTGCATTTCTGTCATTAATTCTTGAGCATTTTGGTTCAGATGAATTGAATAGTGAAAATAAAACTGAGATGTCTGAAGATTCAAGATCAAAATACAGACCTAATTAAAAGCCTAGCATTCCTTAAATGCCAAAGTTTTAACCTAAAATGATCATCTCATGATGAGATCGTGCCATCTGTGCTTAAAAAAATATTGCTCTTTTACACAGCTTTTTATGGCAACACATGAAGACTTCATGGTGCATTCAAGTACAGCCTGTAAATTCAATACATTAATCCACACTGAAATATTAGTGTGGATTACCCTAAATGAAGAAAATTGAAAGTAAAATATCCATTTTAGGTTTACTTTGACAATTTTTAATGATACAATTGTATTTTGGTTTTATTACATAATGAAGTTTTACAGAAACATGTTCTGTGTGTTTTTCTCAACATTTTTAAAACTCTCTAAAATATTCAATAAAGTAGCATTGTTTTTAGCAAACTTACTTGACTCTTGTTCAATTGCTTCAAAGCACATATATTCAAATTTTGTTATGTTTTCCTGCAACATCTTTAAGTAATAATTTTATTTAACTAGGAAACAGATCAAACTTTCAGACTGCAGTACCAGAGATATAGAGGCACTCTGAGGACTCACTGAAGACCACCTTAAAGCCCAAATCCCAAATAATTTGGTGATTTGGTTTCTTGAATTTTGTGCTTTCCTAACATGCCTCCTGCAAATAAACAAATTCACTCCTCATTGTCATTGACGTCTATCTATCTGATCTATTTATGAAGCAAATCAGGGTTTTAATTCTCTTGCACAACATGTCTCATAATCTTAGGATGAATGCACAAATGAGAGGTAATTATTCAAAGATGCTGCAGTGAAACAGAGCAAAAACTCAAACGTGTACTTTTGGAGCTAATCAACACTGGAGTTAAGTTTGCTGATAACAAGATGATTTTAATATTTTAGAGTATCTTAAAATTTGACAGTAGCCTACAAAACGTACTGATGTTTTGTAAAACGTCATTATGTAATGAAAGCAAAATACAATTGTATCAATAAAACTTTTCAATGTAAATGTTTGGATATTTTCTTTTCCATTTTTTGTTCTATTTAGAGTTGCTACTATGTCAGTGTGGATTATTGTATTTACATGTTGTACTTGACTGCACTATTAAGTAAGTACACCATCTACATGTGTTGCTACAGAACTTTGTGTAACATTTTTTTAAGAAATCAAAAGTGCAGATTGCATGCCTGCACATTTTATCCAAGCTGAAGGCCCTGCACTAATAATCATGCTTCACCACTGGTTATAGGTGCTATGGCAATGGCTTTGTACAGACTGGCTTTATGTCAGAAATATAGTCCCATTCTAGGATAATTGCAATATGTCCAGCAACAACAATAATTACTGTACAAAAATAGGTTCTTGTCTTTAGGGTTGAAGTTTTAATGTATTCAGAAATGGCAGTTATATCCAGTCTAATCCAGCCCCTCCTGCATGTCACCAACTCACTACCACAATGTAATTATGTCACAATTACTATTAATACTCTGCATTATTCCTACATTGTCTGGGACTCATCGTTATGTGCGAGCTGCACAACACTCCTCAACTTGGTTGCTTAAAAACAAAAGAAAAAGAAAAACAGTGGTTTTGGTCTGTGGTTTAAAATAGCCTTTAGGTTTTATATTTCTGTCTGTTATTGTTTGCGATAACTGCAAAATTCTCAGAACACAATGCTACCTGTAAACTGAAAAAAACTTGTACTGAGTTCTTCTTTTAATATTACTTGTAGAAGATACAGTAAGACTTCCCATTTAAAACAAATATATAATTATATCATGCTACGCAAGGTGAAAAGCAATGTATGCTAGCTTGTCTCTTAAAAAACTTTCCCATGAACCTCTGGATTTAAAGAAAGCTTTCAGTACGTAATATTTTAAAGCACTGGTACAGCTGATTAAATTTTGGAGTCAACCTATTTCAAGATGGTCATGACCTTTGGAAACACAAAAATAGCTATAATTCAGTCAGTTTTATAGATACAGAGTTAAATTTAATGTGCCAGTAACTGAAAGTCTTCCTCAGCACATCCTCTAAACACTAACACATCTTGCAAGATCTTCATGTCATTGTGCATAACGTCGTTTATAAGGTTTGACCAAAACTGCTACAAATCTATTCCTTCTCAACATAAGACAATCTTAGTTTAAAACTCTTGCATGAAAAGTAGTGGGTGATATGCATTCCTTCAAAAAATGCCTGGACTTTAATTACACATTTTAGAACTGTCCATTTATGTCACACCTGATATTCATTACTTCAGTAACCTGGCAATGCTATAATTCAACAATATTAAGTTTTATCAAGATATTTTCAGTAAAATCTACTATTAACCTCTTACCACTCGCCCTCAGAAAGCTCAAGAAGCCTGGAAAAGATGTACCCAAATTAAATTAGATGCTATTCTTCAGCCTTTTGTGGTTCAAACTAAGGATTAGGCTCCATGTGAAGTTAACACTTTGAAGTTTTTGCCTGAGCAGTCAAAATGATTGTAACTTTAACCAATTAGTAG
>NC_051442.1:25566001-25566798 GCF_001649575.2 Kryptolebias marmoratus
CCGCTATTTTGAAATTTAGGTTTATAAAAACAATAAATGTAGCAAAAACTATACAGATTTGAATAGAAAAGGCAGTAAAACGGCCCGTGGGCGGGCCGCAGCGTAGTATGGGGTTAAAATATTAAGAGAAAATCCTAATCTTGTTCTTCCTTTGACCTGACAAATATTACAAATACTGGAGCTAACTATAGCTAATTCTAGTGAACCAAAATTCAAAAGCAACATCTGATTTTTACGAGTTGATTTTTAGTTATTTTTTTCTTTAATCAGTTTCAAGTTAATTCAGTAACATTTGTGGGTTTCTTTTCTTTAATGAAAGGGTCCCAAAAATTCTCTGCATCTGTACTTAAAAGAAGTTATTCATAGAGTTTTGTTTTGTTTTGTAAGCACCTTTTGGTGCTAAATCCTCCGAATATGGACCATGACAGGTTAGGTTTTACTAATATTTTCTCCTTTAGCTCTAACCTGTCACCTGTAAAATCATGCTCATATTAGCATAATGAAGTCACAAATTATTTCAGACGTATTCAGGAAAATACTGAAAAAAGATCATTCCTTGCTGATTGAAAATGATCTTTAACTCCTATTAGACTTAAAATTCATGATTTACAACATGGTGCTCTTATCACTAACTTTTATGTTTGTTGTGGAACTCTTACAATTGCATCCATCCATCCATCCATCCATCCATCCATCCATCCATCCATCCATCCATCCATCCATCCATCCATCTTCTTCCTCTTATCCGGGGTCGGGTCGCGGGGGCAGCAGCCTAAGCAGGGAGACCCAGACTTCCC
>NC_051442.1:25567360-25591603 GCF_001649575.2 Kryptolebias marmoratus
CGCTGCACCAATCCGCCTGTCGATCTCCTGCTCCATTTTTCCCTCATTTGTGAACAAGACCCCCAGACAGGGGTGGAAATTAGCACCCGCCACCTTGCAATCCTTCCTAAATGCACAAATGGATGCTTCAGATGGCAGTTTACAAATTTCACTGTTCACATTGTTATAACTCTGGCCTGAAAGGCAAAGGTGGTGTCATGGTTTTTGGTGTTTTTGTGAACTCTTGCTTTGTTTCTGGTTTTTTATTAGTTTCTGTGTTCATGCCCTGTCACTCTCCACTTCCCCAGTACTTTTCCTATTATGTCTGCCACGCCCATTTCCACCTGCTTGTAATCAGTCTCACTCACCTGTGTCCATTTTCCTCATTATCCTCTGTCTTCAAGAACCGGTCATTCTCCTTCACCCCTCACTGGATCATTCCGCTTTGCCTGTTCATTCTTGTTACTCCTAGTTATGTCTTCGCTCCTTGCTGTTTGGATTTTGTTAGTGTTTGTTTTGCTGCTACGCCAGCCTTTTTGTTTGTAATTTTTAGTTAATAAAGTAATTTTCGTTCCTTTAAGCCATGCGTCTGCGTTCTGGGTTCGCCGCCATATCCCCACCTTGTGACAGATGGATGATAATGTTTTTGACTTTAAAAAACACAAATATGATGACTGACATTGACAATGAAAGTTTTTCCAGATTTGAGCCTAAATGTGGTGTGATAGTAGTTGAGACTGATCCCCAACAGATAATCTGAGCATTAATGGATTGCACATAATCTCACATGTTTTAGATTTTGCCATTAATTATTTAGAGTGAATTCTGTCTGTTTGCAAAATATCTCATGCACCACAGGACACATTTTAACAAACCTTTCAGTTTTTTCAGACTTTTCTTGTAAACATCTCCGCACAGTTATGAGTTTTAGGTTCATCCTTCTATTGTCCCTCTAAATAATCAATCCACAAGTGGCTCTTTGAGCTCTTTATTACAAAAGACATGAAATTAAATTTCAAAATATTGATATTGCATGGACGTCATTTAGTGAAACACTTTCACAAAACATTCCAGGAACTCTTTCCTCTGACCTAAAACTGAAATAACTTTTTTGTATTGTTTTTGTCAATAATTGCTGAAGTGGGGTGATTAAAGGAGGAGAGTTGCAGTCCTGGGTTCATGACGAGTGCTGTGCCATGGCCGGCTCCAAATTATTGCCGAAGAATCAAATGGTAAATGATCTGCTCTTGTATTGCACTTTATTTAGTCCAAGGACCCCAGAGCACTTCATACTACAGTCAGTCATTTACCCATTTACACACGGATGGCAGTAAGCTACATTGTAGCCACAGCTGCCCTGGAGCAGACTGATAGAAATGAAGAACATGGTTACTGTCCCATTCTTTATTAGTGGAAATGGAAGAACAAGCTTTGTGCTGGAAGACTTTGTGGGAGTAATGGAGTAACCACCTCTCCATTTACTTTCTTTTAAAATTGAAAATAGTTGGAACTGCTCTGGAAGCCAGTACACTGCATTAATGAAGGTCGACACTTGCAGTGCTCCTCTTTAAAGTGGTCGCTGCACAGGTGGTCCCATCGGAGCTTACGTATCCAAATCTGACAAAGATTTTTATCATTTGGGAATCCAAAAAGTGAAACTCCAGTGGTATTTTCTGGCTTGTTCAAACAATTAATTGCAATGCACTGAACCTTGTTGCACTAATACTGATCCACTCACTGTTGAATTGCTGAATGCTCATAAACCCGTCACAGTGGGCGTCACACATTTGGGGTGGTCACGGAAAATGCCAAAAACACCTGAGTAGCTTTTTAATTATTCAGTATAAAAAAAAGTTTGTTTTTTTTTTTTTAAGTTTACAACAAGCATATTTTATGATTTTCTTTCAACTAATGTTAGCTTTGGAACACTTTTCATTTCTCCTTTAATGCACAAAAGAATCTGCATCCTTTTTTTCTGTCTTCAGGCCTTAAGAGTGGTGTATACCTCAGTCACACTTATTCTCGGTGTTTAAGTGTTTTACTTTTTTGTAGTATGAATCTCCAACTTTGTTTGAGACAAAGTGAACAGAACAGTAAACTGCAGGAGGGCATAAGGAGATATCAGAAACCAAACAAAAAAAACATTTCCTGTGAGTACAGTGAACTTTAGCTGTTTCTTCTTCCTAATGAGAGTGTTTATTTTAATGGCTCTGTCACCACACACTCTCTATGGGATTGTAAGCTTAGTTATTAGGATATGCACTATTCTATAATACAGGCAGGACAGTATCGGAAGATACCAGAGGCATCTTTGTACTGAATGGTGACTTGATTGAGTGCCATCATAGTCATTACATTGTTTTTGTTTGGGAGCTGAAGAACATTTAATTGGATGTTCTTGGTTTACCTATTACATTAAGCAAAAATAAATGTTTATTGTCACTCTTGACCTTTGAGTCAGCACATTTTTCATTAACTGGTATCACAGCACTGATGAACTGTAAGGGTCTTTAAAATATCCAGAGAAGGCCATTAGTGCTCTATGATGAAATGAAAGTTAAATATTTCATTTTAATTAAAACAGTTTTTGGATTACTTGTCTGCAATATACCAGTATTATACCAAATGTACTTTGTATATTCTGTCTGAGTGCTACTTCTGTATTAGATACTATATATGTTATGTGTGTAACAGTACATGTATTCGAAATATGATGGATTGGTACAGACATTTAGGACATATACAGGGAACTAGATGACAAATGCATCAGTTACAGATGATCACAGCTCCCATCTAGAAGCAGATGCACATTTTAATTAAATGGCATGACAGGGAAGAAGCAAAATAAAATACTAATGAAAATATCTAAAACACTCTTCACCAAACCAAGCATGAATGGTGAGACATTTGAAAACCTGCCTGTTTGATTCAAATCATTTGTGTGAAAAGCTCCATGTCCCACTGATCAGAGACAACTGAAGCAAAAGGAGACAAGACGTGCATATGTGGCAAGCAGTCGTGCAGTTGTCAACAGAACCGTACTTTGACACTGTAAAACCAGACACACAAACCTGTGTACCACCTGGACTGACTACAGGAAAGTCCATGACTTGATGCCATACACATGAATCCTAGCTTAAAACAGAAATACATTAACAGGACACTTAATTGCCTTCAGCAAGAACTTAATGGGAATGTGAAAGATGACACTAGAGGCCAATTCAAAGTCAACTGTTTAGCATAAAGTGATGCTACCAAGGTGATGCTCCATCCCCATTATTGTTCATAGGCCTGAATCTCCTCAGCCAGATCATCACATAGAGTGGCCATGGATACTGGTTCCAAAGTGGAACAGTTATCAGTCACCACATGAATGACATCAATTTGCCAAAAATGTGAATTGGAACTGCCCATGTGGAAGAAAAGGGGGAGCTGGGTGTGAATGCTACATATACATAACAAACACCTATAGGTGTTTGTGTTTGTGTGTGCATGTGTGTGTCTGTATGGAAAAATCTTTTGTCAAGAGTTTGACCATCAATACACCACATTAATATTTTATGTGACCCCTTATTACACTTTATATCAGGGTCGTTTTCAGTTTACATCTAATTATCATGTCTCTTTGTCATTGTTTCCATGCATCACAGCTCTAGGGTTTATGGTATACAAAAATGCATTGTTGTTTATTCTTTGGGCCATTGTTGACGAGAGCCTAAAATAACCCAAAGTTTCCATTACTTTCTTTTCTCACTGGAATTTCAGGTCAAATTAGCATGCTAAGTTGTTAGATATCTTCATTAAGCATCCATACAGAGCAGCCAACTTCATCCTGACTCCCTGCATATGCTCTGACCCTCTACATTATCAGTCCTGGTGTCAAAACAAGATGAATGCCTCTCCCTAAGTCAACACAGAGCCCTTATCTATGATTCTAGGCATCACTCCCATATCCTTTTTCACCTCTTCCAAGGGTGTGCAAGACTAGGCTTTTAATTATAGAGAAACCCATTTTCAATACCAAATACATATGTTTTTAAATAGGGTTAACACATAAGGTTTCCAATACAAAATGAGATGGAAGCTGAGCATCCTAATAAAACACAACTCACTTAATCTAAACACACCCAGTTACAATTATTGAGATTATTATTATTGCTGGCAACTTTTGAATTTCCTTTGGGATAATAAAGTCTCATTTCTTATTGAGACTGGATTACACCTAACAGTTTGGTACCGTTCCAAACTGTTAGGTGAGAAGAAGGTACATATGTTTACAGTAAATGCATACCAAAGTTTCCAACTGTAACACACTATACATGACACTCAGGCATTTAACCTATTTATCACACAGTAGACACTGGAACAACCTTTTGACACTTTGGTCTGTGATTGGTCAGCCAAAGCACAGAGATACTTCTGATTAGCTCTTTCTCTTGATAGGCAGCTCTGTCCACAAATAGGGTCTGTTTAAGCTGCAGATGGGTGGTTCAGAGTCACATGGCTGACTGCTGCTGCTTCTTATGAGAGTAGTTGATGAAGTAAGTGAAGCAAGATTATCCTTTTAGTCTACAATGTTGGGAAAACTTATGGATATAGTTCAAATAGTTGATTTGTTTAGATAATATCAGACAGTTTAGTTTCACTAAGTTATGTTTTTCAGATCTAACTTAGCTATCAGCTTTTCATCTGTCTTTACAACAACTCTATTAGATATCCAAAGTGTTTGTTACAGGGTTGAGGTGTGGAGTACACCTGTTAAAGTACCAGAAATCAAAATGTACATTATGTACACACATTATTAACACTGCATCTTTTTAATGGGGGGAAAAATCCATGTTTTTAAGATGCTTCAAAACATGGATTTGGTGCACCTATCATGCAAGAAGGTCAACCACCTGCATATGCATCAAAACTTCTCAACAGTACAGAGAAAAACTATGCTTAAATCAAGTGCAAGCTTTACGCTGTTCTATATAGATGTAAAAGATTCCACAAATACATAAATGGATGAAATGTGACTGTTGAATCTGTCCACTGTTCGCAAGGCACTATGTCTTGCCTTACCACTCTTATAGCACATGCCACTCAGACTTTAGAAGTAAGATACCACTCTCATTCACAAAGCAGGAAAGGAAATTCCAGTCGCTGACACATTGTCAAGGAAATTAATGGAAGATGAGGACAGTTCTCAAACTGAAAACATGGAGACTTAAGTACACACTGTCATCAGCACAATGCCAGTAAGTCCAGACAGACTTTCTGACCTCAATACAACCACAGCTGAGGAAGACCAGTTGTCTGTCCTCAAGCATGTCATTGGTAAAGCTGGCCAGAGACAAGACAAAAGTGTCCTTCATTTATTAGTTAATTCTGAAATCACTGTGATGAAATCACAGAGGCTGATGGAATTCTCCTGAAAGATGAGAAAATAATAATTCCTCAAAAGCTCCAAAAAAATGCTACAGCTCCACAAGACATTTTGGAGTAGAGAAGAGCAAAGACAATGCAAGAGACATTATGTTTTGGCCAGGTATTTGTCAACAGAAAGAAGAACTTGTAATGGAGTGCTACATATACCAAACACACTGCAGTTCAAGCCAGAATTAGGCAATACTCTCACAAAAAATCCATGAAAACCCATGGCAAACTGTGGCCAGGGACTTGTTCACCTAGAACTCAAAGAACTACATTGTCATATATGACTACCTGAGCAGGTATTTTGAAATCAAGTGCCTAAACAATATCACCACAGCCGCTGTCATCCATAAGATGAAAGATGTATTCCTGAAAAAGTCCTGAGTGACATTGGGCCATGTTACAACTTGAGAGAGGTTAGTCAGTTTGCAAAAGCAAGGGGTTTTCTGCACATCACTTCAAGCTCACTTTACCCCCTCAGCTGAAAAGACTGTTCGTTCAGACTGTAAAATAAATCCTCACAAAACCTAGAGAGTATAGAAAAGATCTGTATCCCACTTTACTTTAGTAAAGAAACACTCCTATAGATAGACTGAAATCACCAGCCTAAATCCTTATAAATCGCAGGCTGCGCTCCATTTTGTCCACAACAGCAAAACAGTTGCATCCTCAAGTAACCTCATTTATGTCAGCACTGCCAGAGGCAGCACTACAATAAAGCTGCAAGACCCTTACCGACGCTACCACCTGGAGCACATGTACATTTCCAGCACGAAGATGGCCGATAGCAACCAGCTAGTCATACAACCAGCAGGCTCAGACCACCCAAATGTGTCGACCAGATCCTGCTGAGCCACAAATTTAAGGACGATACGGACATGTGATCAAACCAAGGCAGATCCTTAAACTGTGATGTTCAGATATAGATTTTTTCTTTACGTTTATATGTACAGTTACAGTTAGAAATTTAATAATAATTAGATTTAGATTTTTTTCTGTTTGATATATTTGAGTAATAATTTGTTTTACACTGTGATCTGATTTCTCTTTATTTTTACAGCAGCACTTAATTTGTTGAAGAGAGATGTAATGTTTGGTTATAATCATTAAATAAGACTCTTTTTTTAAATTCTTAAATACCTTGCAACAGAAACCGCATATGTGTTTGCTATTGTTGGAACTTGATGACTGTTATTGGTGTGCACACTTAGCATCTGATTAACAGATGTGACTATTATGGCTCCAGTTTCAATTAAAAACCGGTAACTCCAAAAAGATGGTGTATATTATTTATTCATAACACAGCAGGCACAACACCTGGCACACACACACATTGCGCTAATGATTCAAACACTAGCATGTGCTGCTGCTATCTTTCATAGGGATGAGGCGTTCTTAAAAATGGTGAGTATTGCACCATGGAAGCACCAAATGGGATTATGAACTCTACAGCAATGCCAGACACACAGCTTTTATCTTCTAAAGACAAAGTTGTATCAAGTGTTCATTGTTACCCAAGGGCCATTAAATGTCTGCAGACATTTCACTTTTCAATTCCAAAAGCCTATAATTACAGTTAAAAATGAAATCTTTTATTAAATAAATAAACTTTTTTAGTTTTACCTTAGCATAGTTAGCAGCTCTGCTGTTCAAGAATCAATTGCATTTATTGTGATTATAGAGTACTGCAGAAATTAAAAATATACCCTCAACACATGAGACATGTATGAGAGTATAATAATAATAAAATATAAGTACTTCCTCAACTCTTAAAGATCTACTGTACATATTTGGAGAAATAAAAAATAATAATCGTATTCATACTAGATGCTCAATAGAGGAAAATACAACATGAAATGGACAACAACAATGGTATTTATTTGACAAAAATAGTTAAATCAAACGGCAGACGCAGTAGATAAAATACTAAGTAAACCTCACACTAGGGTTGATTGATCGGACAAATGCATCAGACATCAGCAATTGAAGTTAATCAAGTGATAGATTTCTTTTTTAAAGCCAGCATATTCTACTTTTGTTTTAGCTAGTCTAACTTTCCCCATCAAGACTTTTGATTTCTACATGACTGAAAAATTCAAATTCAAATCTGAACACACTGTAATACACCCTGGTGGTGTGAAATCCACAACATACATTTCTGGCATCAGAGACTCTAACCTTCTGTCAAATATGGGTCAAGTCCAACTATAACCTTCTGTCAGGTGTTGGTCATTTCTCAACATAAAATGCTCCGACTTTCTAACTCTGGCATGAAAGGTAGTGGGCAATATGTATTCCTTTAAGAAATCCTAGGCCTTTAATTATATGTTCTGTGAATAAGTTCACCATTTCTGTTTGTCTTCTGCTGAGTTATGTGTCCTGCTTCTCATGTTA
This sequence comes from Kryptolebias marmoratus, assembly GCF_001649575.2. Classification (NCBI taxonomy): domain Eukaryota; kingdom Metazoa; phylum Chordata; class Actinopteri; order Cyprinodontiformes; family Rivulidae; genus Kryptolebias; species Kryptolebias marmoratus. The sequence goes on from NC_051442.1 coordinate 25,575,152, forward strand.
GAATATAGATGTCATTATTGTTTCATCACACTTCTGCATTTATTGGACTGACACGGATTAACCCTAGTGAGGCATTTCACACACATGTAAAATTAAGGTATTCAAACCACTGACTGCTTCATATGACTCCTTTCGTTTGCTCTCTCCCTATTTTATGTACCACACAAACTCTAAATATTTTAAATATATATATTTAAAGCATTTCTTATTTGATTAACCTGTTGAATGTAAGAATTCTGTCCATTAAAATAACTTTTGAACGATGATGAAGAGATGGATGTGTTACTGCAGTGGAACATGTTTACAACGGGGATACTGAGCTGTTAACCCTGAGCTTTCATCGACGTTATCTACAATAAGAGTTTTCACTTGTTAGTTTGATACTTGTATTTTGTACTTGCTATTATGGTACTCTGTAGACAGCTCGGTACAGGTGGGCAACAAAAGAATGTGCATGGCCAAAAATGCAGTTCTACAAGCTGTGAACATGAAAATATGTTCTGATTTTCAAAAACCTGCTGTTTAAAATGCTGCCTCAAGGCTCTCCGGTCTCTTAATTGCAAAGACTCAGAATTAAGTGACACTACAACAGAAAAATTGCATATTTTCTCACAATTTTCCCGCCGCTTTGAGTCACCAACTAGTCTCCAACAGTTGCAGCCCAGTGAAATACCAACTTAAATAGTGCAGTGAAGCTTTATTAGTTGGAAAACAAACAAACAATTGTTTGTTTTTTGAACAATGCGCCTATTGTATCATTACAGTTGAGTCTAAATGGTCTTGGGATTTTTACTTTTGTTTAATGTAAGATCATAGCCCATAAGTAATGGGCAGTGTGTCTTTATTTAAATGTTGGAATAATCAGCCAGCAGAGTTCATGTCAGAGTCACTTCCTCCTTGATCCCTGACTACTGGACTTCACGGAGTCCCAAAACAAACAGGCTAATCCTGGAGTAAACTATCAGGACGCCCAGCTTTTTCCTCCCTGCCATCATTCACACAATACAGAGGAAGTGACTGTGTGTGTGTGTGTGTGTGTGTGTGGTGTGTTATAACAGAACATGCAGTGTGAAAATCATTTATGTGAGTCAACACTTGTCAAATGTATGATATGTTGCATACTGTATGTGTGTAATTATTTAGTGATTAAGATAACACTTTTATCAGGTCTGCACATGTAAACTAAATCATCACACATAAAATGAACCATCACACATGAATAACACAAATCATCACACAATGCCTTATGGCTTTACAGACATCTAGGTAACAGACATCTAAAAATGGAATAGTGTGCTATGACTTTCGGTATTTGCAACTTTTAAACATTTCAAAACATTTAACGTTATTTACAGAAATATTTTCACAAAATACATTATTATTTCTCTTAATTTCTTCTAAACATTGTTCTTATTGAAATATACTTCAGCATACTTGCTTTATTTTTTTCTGATTCTTTTCGGTTTTTAGCTTCAATTTTGCTGGTTTTAGTTTTTAACTATTCTTCAGTTGGTTTTAGAATTTAGCCACTGTTTTGTTAATTTTATCTTTTTGCCATTGTTTTACTAATTTTAGCTTTTAGCTACTTTCTTGCACGTTTTAACATTTAGCTACTGTTCTGCTTGTATTGGCTTTTCACTGTTCTGCTCAGTTTAGCTTTAAGTTTGAGCTTGTTCAACCTCATTCAGCACTCAGCATTCACACTGCATTTTCACAGAAATTTTTCTAGTTTTATATTTGACTCATATGATGTACAAGTACATTCCCATAGTTTAGTTTGAGCTGTCAGGACAATAACAGGATTTGTACTAAGTTCAGGGTCGAATGTATTGATGTTGTGTTTGCTACAGTTTGTCATAGTATTGTATTTTCCGCACTATAGTGCGCAATGGATTATAAGACATTCTGTCAATGAATGGTCCATTTTCAAACTTTTGTCATATATAAAGCTTACTGGACTATAAGGCACATTAAGTGAAACAAAACAGTCCTGTCTTTTCGAAGAATACTGCACCGACGTAAGCATCAAGTATAAACATCTGCACTGCTTGCTCAGGTCTGTGCGCCATGCTCGGAGCCCAGCTCAACACTACAAAGTGCAACTATAACTGAGCCTTAATGCTGCAAGTGCTGCGGCTTTGTAGCTTACCAAAGTCGTACTAAAACATTACAACTTCTTACATACAGTATATAAGGCGCTCTGGACTACAAGGCGCACTGTCATTTTTTGAGAAAACTGAAGGCTTTTAGGTGCGCCTTGTAGCCCCGAAAATATGGCATATGTTTACATGATTGAGTGTAATAGAGGTGTACAAGGGACAGTGAGATGTGTGAGATCCATCCATTTATCCATCTCCATCCATCCATCCATCCATCTTCTTCCTCTTATCCAGGGTCGGGTCGCGGGGGCAGCAGCCTAAACAGGGAGATCCAGACTTCCCTCTCCCCAGCCACTTGGGCCAGCTCCTCCGGGGGAATCCCAAGGCGTTCCCAGGCCAGCTGAGAAACATAGTACCTCCAGCGTGTCCTGGGTCTTCCTATGAGTGTGCGCTACTGAAACTTGGTGTCATTTGTGGGAAAACGAAGAGCTATGGACAACATTGGCCCTGTGTTGTTGTTGTTGTTGTTTATAAATTTATGTGAATTCTCCCGAGACTTCAGGAAGAAAGGCATAGTGGAAAAAATGCTCTGGATGCCGCGATTGTTGCACAGAGTGGGACAGCTATTATCCGCTGGAGATTTCAAGCTTTACATTGCCTTCAGCTGGGGGACAGACAGTCTAAATGTTGCAGGGTTAGCTAATGCCCCTTTTACACGGACCCTGATCCCTCTGTAGTTGGAACACACGCTCCGGTCACCTTTTTTGAATAAGGGGACCACCACCCCGGTCTGCCAATCCAGGGGAACTGTCCCCGATGTCCACGCAATATTGCAGAGTCACGTTAGCCAACACAACCCTACAACATCCAGAGCCTTAAGGAACTTCGGGCGAATCTCATCCACCCCCGGAGCCCTGCCACCGAGGAGCTTTTTAACCACCTCGGTGACCTCAGCACCGGAGATTGGAGAGTCCGACCCAAAGTTCCCAGGCTCCACCCCCTCAGTGGAAGACATGTTGGTGGGATTGAGGAGGTCTTCGAAGTATTCCGCCCACCGACCTTCGAAGTCCCGAGTTGAGGTCAGAATCACACCATCTCCACTATAAATAGTGTTGATGCTGCACTGCTTTCCCCTCCTGAGACGCCGTATGGTGGATCAGAATTGCCTCAAAGCTGTGCGGAAGTCTTTTTCCATGGCCTCTCTGAACTCCTCCCATAACAAATGCAAACAACAGTCAGGACCCGTCCCCCCACACGTAGGCGGAGGGAGGCTACCCTCCCGTTCACCGGGGTAAACCCCAACGTGCAGGCACCAAGATGGGGGGCAACAAGTATGCCCACTCCTGCTCGGTGCCTCTCAGCAGGGACAACTCCAGAGTGAAAGAGTGTCCAACCCCTCTCAAGGAGACTGGTTCCAGAGCCAGAGCCGTGCGTTGAGGTGAGCCCGACTATTTCTAGCTGTAACCTCTCAACCTCACACACCAGCTCAGGCTCCTTTCCCACCAGAGAGGTGACATTCCACGTCCCTAGAGCCAGCTGCTGTAGCCGAGGATCAGACCGCCAAGGTCCCCGTCTTCGGCCACTACGCATCCCACATTGCACCCGACCCCTTTGGCCCGTCCTAAAGATGGTGAGCCCATGGGAAGTGTGTGAGATTAGCACTCTTTATTTTCATGATGAATGCCTGCATCTACATTGTGAATCTACAACTTGGTGAGATGTTGGGCATTATAAAGAGTACAACTACTAAATATATCTCATAAAGGTTTTTTCAAGCACTAGTGGGTAGTCCTTCTTTAAATGAAAGGCCTAGCATTCCTTGAAGGAATGCATACCGCCTTTCATGGTAGAGATTTGATATAAAAATCATCTTATGATGACTAGAGATGTAGCTAAGTTTGTTAGTTAAACCTTGTAAATGATGTTATGCATGATCACACAAGATCTTGCAAGATGTGTTAGTGCCAGGTGAGGGTGATTGGGCACCACCTCTGATGTGGTTCTAATCACCCTCCCTGTTTATACAGTATCTGCAGTAGGGAATTGTGGGTCATGCACGGAGATGTATAGAAACTGACAAGGCAGAAAATCTAATAAAGTGCATTATATCAAGCTGTTGTGTGCAGATATAGGAGGTGAACCCAACAACATTGCAGTTCTGTTTTAAGCAGCCAATAACTTGAAGTAAATAAAGTGTCCCAGCTGTTAGCACATTATCTAACAGTGAACGATCAAACCAAAACAAACTACTCCCTCCTCCATCAGCCTCGTAGCATCCTGACAGGAAATTCACAACTCAGAAACATTTCAGAAAAAGTGTGTCGGTTTGCTAGTTTTACATTAATAAAATAAAAAAAAACACTGAAACAATTGCTTGTTTTGGTGGATTGTGTAATTTTAAAGGTTTTACTGAAAGCTTTATTGTTCCTCAGTGGACATAAATGAATGAACTGAGCTCCACTACTGTTTCACACCGTCAGAACACAATAGTCATAAAAAAAATTAAAAAATTAAAAATTACATTTTCTCTTACCCCAGTTAGGGGTGCATCCCTTCTCAGTGTATCTTGTACATCTCATGATAATGGTTTAGGGAAAATGTCTGAATTGTAGGTTTTTTTTTTGTTGTTGTTGTTGTTGTTGTTTTGTTTTGTTTTTTGCAACTTTATGATGGACAAATTCTACAATAAGAAATGTCCTGGATTAAACAAAAAATAAGTCAATATCCAAGGTGTTAAAATGAATTTAAAAAAAGAAACCTTAGCTGTGATGGAAACAAAGTTCTGTAACATATCAAAATTTAATTTACATTACATTACACAGCTCCAAGCTCATATTCCCACTAACACAACCATTATGGAGTGTTACCACCAGCCACATCTTTCATCGTAATTACGCCATGCCATGTTTTCTTTTCTTGTTAGTGCTGTGAAACATGACACTGCAGCTGCTGACAAAGACATGGTTATCATTCTCAGTACTCTTGTCTCATGGCAGACATTGTGTTGTGATGTGGTTTCTGAAAGCAGCAGAGACTAACAAGAACAGAGACAACTTTGATTTATTAGAGCTGCCATCCATCTCATCAAGATATCATGATGGGAACTGCTTCACTAAGGAAATGAGTAACAATCTACCACTTGAAAAAGCTGCTATTAGACATTTCCATCCATCCATTTATCCATCCATCCATCCATCCATCCATCCATCCATCCATCCATCCATCCATCCATTTATCCATCCATCCATCCATCCATCCATCCATCCATCCATCCATCCATCCATCCATTTATCCATCCATCCATTTATCCATCCATCCATTTTCTTTACCCACTTTTCAGTGCAGGGTCACAGGGGTCCTGGTGCCTATTTCCCGCATTCATTGTGTGAGAGGCAGGAGACACTCTGGACATGTCACAAGTCCATCATATGGCCTGATAGAGACAAATGAGACAGACAACTATTTAAACTCTTACTCACACCTATGGTAAATTTAGAGTTATCTGGTAACCTAACATACATGTTTTTGATCTGTGGGAGAAACCCATAGTAAACCCACAAGTCAAATTTATTTAGGCAGTTCAAAGTGCTTTACAGCATATAAACACAAAAATACAGTCATAAAACACAAATAAAAAGCTAAACTAAAACATGAGCTAAGATAATCTAAATAAGCAAAAAAGCCAAAGTAACATAAAAAAGCAAAACTGAACTTATCTAAAACAAGTCTTAGTATGACTTGTTTTAGATAAGTTCAGTTTAGCTTTTTTATGTTTTTATACTAATTCATACTAAAGATAAACTGAGGAAAACCAAACTAAGATATAACAAACTGATAATAAGCTAACATAAACTAAACTAGGATTTAAAAACCTCAGCTGAAAGGATAAGAGATAATACAAGCTAGGATATACTAAACTAAAATAAACTAATGGTACTGGAAGGCTAACTAAGAGTTAAAATGTTTCAATAAAAGGCCAACTAAAAGTGCCAACAAACTAAAACAAAAAACAAACGAACAAAAAAACCACACAGGCCAGTCTGAAACACTGACATGAAAGTTGATATGCATTCCTTCAAGAAACGCTTGGACTTGAATTAGGCAAATGAAATCAACCTTAAAACAAAAACTTTATTCTCTTTGATAATGTAAATACTGTTAGGTATGATTAGTTTTAATCTGGGATAAATGGACAGGTCAAAGATGGGAGACTCAGCAGCCAAAGTACAGATTGTCATTAAGTATTCAGGAAGCATTGCAACACATTTCCATCTGTTCAGGGAGACTGCATGTGTATTAAAGATGTCTATCATAGGTGTGTTGCAGAGCATATGCAGAGATACAAAGACGTGTACAGGCCGCATACAGCTGGTAGCATGTGACACACAAACACACACACCCCTCTGACCCTCCTGATCTCATACTGTTGTGGTTATGCCAATTAAGCAGCTGTTTTCCTTGCACTTTCCTCCACGCTTGTAGTTTGGTTGCTGGAGGACCGAGATGACACGCTCCCTCTCCTGCTGTCACACTGCTGTTACTCTGCTTTAATTATCCTGTATGGGACAGCACTCATACACTTATCAGATGATGAGCTCTGCTTCAGTCTCTGGCTCTGAGCACTTTGTGTCTTTGTGAGGACCTGATGTAATATTCAGAATAAATCCTTGAGTTAGCAGTTTGTGATTCACACTTTAATGAGCTGATTTGTGGAATAGTTATGAACATGAGAAGAGTAAGTTTAGTTGGGAGAGTTTGCCACTAGTGAGAAACACTTCCACCCTAGTGTCCCTTAGTAAATTAGATGACTGGAGAAACTGCATTTTTGCAGAAATGCAGTGTGAATGTTGCATGCTGAATGACTGCTGAAATTTGTTAAATAATCATTTGTTAAAGTTAAAAGAAGCAAAACAGAGCCTGTAGGTAGACGTAGCAGTTTTTAGGTTAACAGATGCTTAATCTAAAAACAGCAGAACGATAGAAGTCCACTGAAGGACTTTTAAGGCAGATTATTGGTTTGTGCTGCTATGTCTCTCTTCCCTCACACTTCAGTTTCATCTGTTATTTATGGTGCTATTTTTACTTCCATGTGTGTAAATGTATAGCTAATATTGCACTTGAGTAAAAGACGCAACATCTTAGTGAAGCTAACCTCCTTGCTGCTTCTAACCAGTTTAAAATTTTATTTTTTCAGTCTCACAAATCAAACAGTGTGACGTTTCAAATACTTTTAAATCCTAAATATAAAAACAAATTTACTTTCAGCCTCCGATATTTAAACTTCATGTTGGCTTTCTTGTTTAAGTAACATGTAACCACAGGGAGTTATTGTTGGTTAGTGTGTTCTAAATGGAAAGCATCAAAAATTCATACAAGCAAAGTTTTCAGAGCTGTTAACTTGTTTGACTAAATAATTCAGGGCTGAATGTAAAAAGAAAGGGAAAGTGCTACTGTACGATTTATTATTACAAGTGACTTATTATGAATTTTATTCTGACTTTTTAATCACGAAACCTTCGTGTTTTGTTGTATACAGCAAGTGTTATTGTCTGAGACACATTGACATCTTATGGTCGTTTAAAAGCAAGTAATCAAATATAAATCATTCTGTATACAAATCCAAAATATCTGCTTTTATTTTGAAAATGGCTTTTGCAGTGCTTTTATTTTGAAGGCACAGGGGTGTTTACTTGAACAACCTCCTCTGTGCAAGCTAGCAGCATCAAGACTGCACTGGTAGGTGATTTGTGAGAGATGTAGGAGTTGCCATCATGTAACATGGTAAATAAATAATACAAAGACAGAGTTTTAACAAGATTTGGACTTTAAGTGTTTATTTACTGAAGTCAGTGGCAAAGTACTAAGTAAAATAAATCAGCACCATCAGATTCAACACACAAAGAATTATAGAGCAGAAACACATCTGTCAAAAGCAATGAGGCTTTTTTACCAAGATTTAAAAATCTAGGAACAGAGAAGTGAAGACTAGTCCTGTGATGTCTCAGGAAATAATGAAAAACAGTGAACTGAGTTTATCAAAGAGTGTTTGGTGAACTTTGTTGTGTTAAGCTTGTTGCATATTCTGCAAGAACTGACAAGATTGGTTTTTTTTCACTTGAGGTGGCAAGAACAAAATTATTTCTGCCCAGGATGTTTCATAGGTGCGGTAATGTCAACATTTCCACTTTAATAACCATGCCCACTTCAGATTTCTGACCAATCACACACTAGTTTATCAGACACCACACAAGAAAAAGGTCTGCCCAGGCCAGCTGGAAGAACTCCTAATGCTTTCTCAGTTCAATACTGAAGTATGGTGTTCCAAGCTTTAAACAGCTTAAACTCATTCAGTCACCTGAGCTGTAATATTATTTTAGTTTGATATGGTTAAGTCACTAGAGTCATACTTTTGTGGAAATATTTACACAAATTTTAATTATCTAACAGAAAAAATTTAACATAAATAAGCATAAAATGAGTTGTTACAGTTTACACCAGGTCTTATTTTTATGTATTGTTTCTTTACTGTGACTTAATGTTTTATAAAATTGTAATTTTAAAACAAGACCTAATGCTACCACATTAGCTGCATTGCCATCTACTACAGCGTGGACTTTACTTGCAGAAACCCTGAATGTCTCAAGTGCTGTTTCTATCCAGTATTCTCTGCATTGTGTCTTTTCTCAGGTGGCATAAAAGTCAAACTGTAGCTGATAACTTCCCAGTCACTCTTTGTGAAATAATAGCTTATATCCTATTAGGATATATTATATCCAGTCATCTGTCGTTACATTGATTATGAAACTGCATGAGGGGAGGGCATGTTTGACTTTTCTTCTCCATCCAGCTGATGAAGCAGGTGCTTTTAGGGAGAATGTAGCCAGATTGGAATGTTAGCTCAGGAAAACTCATCTTCTAACACTGACATCCAACAAACAAGTACAACATTACTATTTCAAATGGAATAATGAGGACTGTAACAATAACAAATGTGTTAACTTAGCATGTTTTTCATGTCATATGAGTTGTATATAATATTTAAAAATTTGCTTCATGTAATTTATTAAGCTATTAAGTTGTTTCTACAACAGTGAATGACATAACACAGCGTGAAGTGACTAAAAGCCAGGCTACAGCTGAAAGCTTCCACTGTAAAGTGCAAGTATGCAGCTGATTCCTGGTCCTTTCTGTAACTGGCTGCATTTTAAAAAATGATACGATAAATACTATTTTCTTTTCAAAACAAGAGTCTTGAAAAGCAGGGTACTGAGATACAAATTGGCTTGTATCTCAGACCAGAAAAGCACAAACCTGTTACTAAAGCCAGAGTTTTTTGTTTTTTGGTGTTTTTTTTTTCAAAAATAAACAATCATATCCAACCAGCATAATTTGGGATACAATTTATGTTCGTATGGAACTTCCACAGAAGGAGGGGCAGCACTCCTGCCTCATGTAGAGAAATCAGGATAATTTGTTTGAGTTGGTTTATCTCTGTGAGAGCGTGGCATTGCATCTCCACCCAGCCACCACTTTTCATCACATCATCTGCTTTTCTTTCTTTCTTTCTTTCTTTCTTTCTTTCTTTCTTTCTTTCTTTCTTTCTTTCTTTCTTTCTTTCTTTCTTTCTTTCTTTCTTCAGTTATTTCTCAAGCCTTTTTGTGTTTGTTTCATTTTTTTTAAATACTTTTTCAACAGATGTGTTCAAAATTCAGATGTAGATGAAAAACTTTTCTTTCAGGAAAGAAATGATCATGTTCCGTTCACCTCTCTGTAGGAGATTTTTTGATTTAGTGATTCACTCAGAGGAACTGATAACACAGGAAGCAACGATAACACAGGAAGTAAGCTACCTACTCCACCCATCCTTGTGGCATGAAGGACACTTGTTGAAATTCCCCTTATCAAAGTGTTTGACCTCTGCTTTATTTACTGTGAGGCCTGTAAGCAGTAAACAGGCTCAGTATGAATTATTTCCTGTAATTACATGGTGAGATAAGAGACTGACATGCACAGAAATCCTTTGATGAAGACACTTTCAGATGTTGCAGTTGATACACAGATTCATGTCCTGTCTTCGTGTGTTTATATTCTGTGGCGTACATGTTTAATATAGTGTTGTCACTAGTTTGGTTTATTTTCTTGTTATCTGATTTCAAATAGTAGCCAGTAGTGCATGAGTTTGAAACATTCATAATGATGAGGTGTAAAAAATATTTCAACTTGTTTGTTGTATTTAACCATGAAAACAGTTTAAATAAACTGTTAATATTACATCCCAGCTCACAGTAAGTTGATGGAAACTTCTGGGTTCAGCAATTAGGAAAATGTTACCAGTAAACATCAGTCAGAAAGTGAAATTTGAGTTTTGTCTTTAGTGTTTAACATTTGTTTTGTCACAGAACCAACCCTCACCATTAAAAAGATGGATGAAGTGTTTCAGCTTTCTCCCATTGTTCAAAATTGAAGCAGAAATATCCCAGTTAATGGGTGGCAAAAAACAAATACCTGCTGATTGCTGTCATTTGTCTTTTGTTATATTTGTTGTTAAAATGCCCCCAAAGCCATCAATCTTTCTCTATGCTCTCTTTCTACCTTTGTCAGAAAGTAGCACACTTAGTTTGGTATAAAATCATACCAATTTGACTTAAATTGAGTTTGGTGTTATGTTAAAAGATAAGACAAAAAGGTTGTTGTATAAATGAAACTTGTGTTGTTTACTAAAATTAATGATAACACTAATACTCTGACAGTGTGCATGAACAAAACATGTAGGGCTGAAAAGCTCTCTACATTAGGGTTACAAAACACATCATTTTCATTACAGCTTTATTTATACAGCAGAAACATCAATACCAGGCTTCTGAGATACCTTATTTCTCCAAAAACACAGTTTGTCAGGAAATGAACCAAAGTCTTTCTTAGAATAAATAAGCTTTTTTTTGACACTTTTCATTGGATAGCCATCCATAAAACCACAGACAGATGGGAAGGATGACAAATATAAATACCTACTTAGGCAGCTTAAATGTTTATGCACACTATAAATTTCTCACATTTTTTCTATTGTATAGCAATTTGGGCTCTAGTATTAGTATCTAAAACCAGAAACATTTCATCTCTACTACTAAAAATATATAATTTGGTGAAATGGCATTTGTAAGGGAGTCTCCAGAATGTGGATCTTAATTTATTCATGCCTGTCACAGAGGTTGTTCAAAAATAATTTGCAACAATTTTTTACTCAAAATCGTCACAGAGTCTTTGCAGGCATCTTAAGCCTGTCTTGAACTCTTCTTGAATTTGCCATGGGTGCTCGTTCTAAAGAGTTGTAAAGTTGTATTTTGACACATGCGTGGGACTGTATCTAAGGCAAATGCCCTGGGGTCTCATTTATAAAACTGCCGTACGCACAAAACGGGGCCTGAAAGTTTGTGATCTATAAAACTCAAACTTGACAGGAAAATGTGCTGTCCCTCATGCCAACTCCCCTGCATACCATATACGCCTGTAGCTCAAAGAATAGACTTTAAAATACTGTTGTTAGTTTATAAATCACTGAACGGTTTAGCACCACAATACATTAAAGATCTGTTATCGCTGTACCAACCGTCTAGACCCCTCAGATCTTCTGGTTCCGGACTGCTCTGCATCCCCAGAACCAGAACCAAACGAGGAGAAGCAGCTTTCAGTTTCTATGCACCACAAATTTGGAACAAACTTCCAGAAAACTGTAAAACAGCTGAAACACTGGGTGCCTTTAAATCTCAACTTAAAACCCACCTGTTTAGAGTTGCTTATGGCTAAATTAGGGTTAGAGTGCGGGTTTTTGATGTCTTCAATGTTTTTCTCTTTCTTACTGTTTATTCATTGTCACATGCTGTTTTTATTTTGTTTTTTAATTATGTAAAGCACCTTGAAATGCCTTGCTGCTGAAATGTGCTAAACAAGTAAAATTTGATTGATTGAATTGATTGATTGATACGCTGATTGTGGAGACGAAGAAACTGGCGACACAGATGGTGAAGTGGGGAACTTAAGCCACACTGCATCACAATTCCTCTCAGATATTTAATTTTACTCCATAATCTAACTTTAATCTTAGATATGATACAGGAGAACCAGCTTCGCTAGAGCACCAAAATCGACCATTTTGAAAGAAGCGTGGCACGTGCGGTCCGCTTGAAGTTACAAAAATTGGGAGGTGCACACACCTTATGGTCCGGTGCACTTTATATATGACTAATGTTCGAAAATGGACCATTCATTGACAGTGCGTCTTATAATCCAGTGCGCCTATGATGCAGAAAATACGGTAAATCATAAACTTGGGGTGGCTGCCAAGGTGGGTACAAAGCAAGCTGAGAGGAGTATAATGTAGGCAGAGGTAGGCAAAAAATAAATAAAGTACATGGCCTAGAATACAGTTTTAAAGGCCATACATGCAAAAATAAAATGAGATTTTCAAGTAGTGGCAGCACAAAATGTGGCCACATGACAAACACAGAATCCAGTGAGACTGCAACAGAAAATTCACCTGTTTTCTTGCAATTCTGAATCGCCATCTAGTTTTAAACAGTCACCTTCCAATTTAGGTAAAGACAATGTCAGTAAAAATAAAACAGTTTAGGCAAAGAGAAACACTTCCTTCAAGAAAAAACTGTCAACACTAGAAAAAGAAAAGCAAAGACCCTGCCCATTAATTGAACTAGACCCAGGCAGCCTTAGCATTTCTCAAATTATGTTTCACTTAAACCTACAATTTTGTCTCCAAATATCAACCTATATCTACAAAAAACATTAAGGTAAAAATATGTTTCATCATTTAGGAAACAAAGATTAAGAAAAGCTTCTCCAACTGTCTGCACTTCATTATTTAGTGAAATGTCTTCATTATCTGTGATAAAAGCCATCCTGACCTCATCCCTGTCCCAGCTGCCTTGCCATCAGTCATCATGGAATATTTAAAGCCAATCATTGTGCAGCCTGCCAATTGGAAATCAGACCTGCCACCGTAGGAAAGATTCAACCTCTGACCAAATTAAGACTAAAGTCTAAACGTGATCCCCTCTTGTTTATTTTTTCTGTTTATTCCACTTTTTCAACTCTCTTCATATTCATTAATTTTTCTCCCCAGTGATGTGCGCTCTCATTGGAATCAGGGAGGTTTTTTGTCTGAAAATCTTCTTAAACCAGCACTTGGCAAGATTTTTATGTGAAAAAAATACATCAAACTGATCAGGCTAAATCATGAAGAGCAATCCACACTAATGAGGAGCTGGAGCTTTGGCCCACTTAACTCCCATTGAAATGTTGTCAGGATGATCACTGGCATGCACACCACCCTGACTGCTTTTTATTTCTCCTGACAGCAAGTACATTCTGCCTTTTCAAAAAGACTTTATTCATCCATCCATCCATCCTGCTTGTATATATATATATATAGCACCAATTCACAACAGAAGTCATCTCAAGGCACTAAACAACAAAAATAACAAGTCTAAAACATAAATTCCATTCAGTCTAAAACAGATCCAGATTTGAACTGAATTATAGATTTCTACATTTAAGACATGACTTAATGTTACTATTGCTGAACAACCTTTTTGGTTTGTTTTTGGCTTTCAGAATTATTCTTTGTAGATGAAGCCTGAGGAACTCACCATGCAACAAGGTCTCTGCTGATATTAGTGTAGTTAAAATTTTCACTGTCAAATTTCAACAGATAGAGTTGATAAAGGACAGAGATGACAGAAAAAGTGTGTTGGAACTTTTTATTTGAGAACATCTATTAAATGTAATAAATCATTAGAAGAGCTTGATTAGAATTAAATGAGAAGGTACTAGAAAAGGTTAGAGGAGAAATAAAGGACCAGAACAGCAAAAGACAAACAAGATAATCATTTTGTCCACTCCTATAGCCTGAGCACCATTTGTGTACAGAGATGCAAACTGATGAAGGGTGGTCTAGTAATAAGTTGTGATGACAGAAAGACTCTTTGACACAAACACAATGAGTCACTGAAAGTGCTTTCTGGTGCTTAATTTAATTTACAACTCAGTTCACTTAGATGCAACTGTGTCTGTAGTAAATCTTTCTGTGGCAGCACTGGATCAGTGAGTAAAGTGGATCTCCTCCAACTCAAATGTCCTCCAGCAGGCAAAACACAGATCTCTACACTGATCCTGATATACTTGCTAGTATGTGGTTTTAGTGGTAAAAAGTACTGCATAAGGTAAATATGACCTGTTCACTAATCAGAGGTTCAAAATCACCAAACTGGTTTGTTTCAAGTCAAAGGAGGTTAACTCTAGAGTAGGGGTGGGACTCTTTAAACACCTCATAATTAAACTACAAGAGTTGTGATGTGATTATAAAACAATTATTAATTCATCTCAGTTATCTGTGATTATCAGGTTTGTGAATAAACACTAGAAGGCAGCTGCTAAGATTATGTTTTTCCAAAACACTGTGAGATGAAAAACAGAGACAGAAATACTAATTTACTAATTAGTCATTAGTCCAAACCAAACAAAAGTGGGAGAAAGCCTTGAACTGGGTAGGCAGTTAACCTTTGAAATCAGACTGCTCCCCTAAGCCTATAAACCGAAGAACCAAAAACCCTAAAACAGAACTGTCATTAACTCCCACACCCAACTAACAATTAAAGAAAACTAACAAAAGTGACAGGGAGCAAAGGTTGACATCTATAGACCAAGGAGGGAACGGGACCTAGCAGGGAGATGGAGCAAGGACCAGGAACCAGCAGCCTCCAGCTTCTCCTCTCACCTCCTCTCGTCTAGCAGATAAAGCTTGTTCCTTTTAAAGTCTTGTCAACTAATCAGGTCTGGAAGCAGAGGACATGTTATTTAAGCAGACACTCATTCCAGTTGTAATAGTACAAGTTGAAAATGTCTAAAAACCCTTAAAAAGTTCAAGTGGTTGATTTAACATTTAGTAGACAGCCTGGATATGTATAGCATAATAATAATAATAATAATAATAATATTAATAATAATAATAGAAGAAATGTTTATTCTCTCTAATAATATTTGTTCCTATACAAAAATGTCTTATAACAGCATACACTTCTTTACATTATATATTAGATAAAATAACATGTGAACTCTCAGTATTGTTGAGTAACACAGGTGTAATGAGCAGGAGAAGTCTTGTCAATCAATCAATCAATCAATCAAATTTTATTTGTATAGCACATTTCAGCAGCAAGGCAGGTGCTTTACATAATTAAAAAAACAAAAAAACAAAATAAAAACAGCATGTGACAATGAATAAACAGTAAGAAAGAGAAAAACATTGAAGACATCAAAAACCCGCACTCTAACCCTAATTTAGCCATAAGCAACTCTAAACAGGTGGGTTTTAAGTTGAGATTTAAAGGCACCCAGTGTTTCAGCTGTTTTACAGTTTTCTGGAAGTTTGTTCCAAATTTGTGGTGCATAGAAACTGAATGCATGTCATTGAAATCAAAAAGAGTAAATAGAAGTGTGATTTGATTATCTGGTAAAACAAGCTGCCATACTTTGTGCCAACTCAAGCGAGTAAAAACACAGAGCTGAGTGTACACATGAAACAGATGCAGCAAGAGTGTGTGAAAGTTAGGCACACACGCGATACAATGTTGTTTGGTAGGCTTAATATACACACACAGATCAGTCGCACGCTCAACTTGATGGCAAAAAAATGCTCCACACTGGACAAGAGTTAGAGCTCTATAAATATAGACTTTATGTTTATCATTCAATGCCCAAAGATTATAGAACAATAGTTCAGGACAATAATAAAGATATTCATCTAAATTTGATGTGGTAATTACTGAGAGTCATCCTGAACATATTCTCTAAGCACTAACACACTTTGTTGGAGCTCACAATATCACATAACATTATTCACAAGATTTGACTAAAACAGCTGCAACTTCGTCATTTCTCCTCATAAGATGATTTTAGTTTAAAGCTGGCATGAAAAGTAGTGGGCAACATACATTCTCATTTATTTTACTCAGGAATGGTTAATACTAGTTGTCGGGTTAGTTGTATTGCACATTAGGTTTAGAGCATGCACTTGGTTCAGGGGTTGCCCATGTCACTTTTCATGTTTCCCAGCTTTCTGTTATGTCACTTGGATGTTCCTCAACAGGGAAATGTTGCCATCTCACAGTTATTTCTATCATGCCAAACGGCATGTGGAAGACTCCATGTTCAAGTGCTTCTTGGCAGCAAACCCTAATTGAGATATAATTTGAGTTTTCTTCAACAGTGGCTTTGTCTTTTGGCACTCTCCCACTCTGCTACTATATATATATATATATATATATATATATATATATATATA
>NC_051442.1:25591720-25596465 GCF_001649575.2 Kryptolebias marmoratus
TCTGGCCAGAGATCTCTGAGGTTGTTCCTGGGATCTGTTGGAGCCTCTCTTCCAGTTTGGGGGTCACAGCACTGAGTGCTCCAATGACCACTGGCACCACTAAGGCCTTGACTCGCCACAAGTTTTGTATTTTCTCTTTCAGCCCTTGGTATTTTGCAAGCTTTTGTGGTTCTTGATGTTACAGTCGCTTGGGATTGCTACATCTATCTGGATCTGGAAGTCCCACATTATCTTGGCCCTGCCATTTTCTGCCACCATTGATGGAGTTTCCTCTAGTCCATGTTTGGTAGAGATGTTCACGTACACTTTTTCATGTTTTTGCCTGCCTGCATCTTACATCCTTCCATTATGTGCTGGACTGTCTCAGGGGGATCTTTGCACCTTGGCTCCTGTCTGGTTTAGTAGACCCCAGCCTCTATTGCTCCTGTGCTGCCATGATTAGTGCCTCTGTGCTGTCCTTTAGTCCAACCCTTTCTAAGCACTGGTATTTCAAAAAAGTAATGAACAAAAAAAGAAAACAAAGCAATTGGGCTTCTATACTGTATCTAAAGATGTTTTGCTTCCCTTCTGGGAAGCTTGCTCGATTCAGAACTAGAGAGTGTGGAGTTCCAAGCTTTAAACTGCATAAAATGCTCTATTTAATCAGCTAAAATCACATGTCCATGTGAATCACACGATATCCTCGATCACTGAGAATCTATACTAGCATATAGCCACTGGTAGGATTTGTTGATATCAGCCACTTCCTCAGTCTGTCTGTGGTACATAGCGTACAGGGACTTATTTTTCTGTAATGGTACGTCTTGTTCCTTCTCTTCCATATTGGGTTTTCGCTGCCTGAGATATTCACATAGCAGTTTGTAGCTGCTTATCTAAGTGTTATTTATGTTTACTTGTGTCAGAATCTAAGTTCATAAGAAGCCCAGTGTGAATAATGTGAATGCTACTGATGACAGGCACAAAAGGTCATTTTAAACAAATTGTGTTCTAAGAACCACAAATGGGGAAAAAAGACAAATTGCCATTTGGTAATTAGACAGTTGTACAGTTGAAGAAAAACATTCAAATAACTAAAGGCCTTTTTGGGTAAAAGGCCTTAAAAATAGCAAGCATTCCAATATGGGTCCATTGTGTCTGGCACACCATCCTTTGCTACCTAAGTTGTTTGTGATCTTAACTTTTGTGTTGTGATCACTTTGTGCACTGTTTGGTTGTTATAAAGGGCTCTATAAATAAATGTTGATTGATTTAAGTTCAGTTAAAAGTACTATCACCACCTGGACAAAAAAACTGTCCATAAAAATCACTTTCTTTTGTTTGTAACAATTCTTCCTACCACCATTGAGGAAACATTCTTTTGATCTCTTTTCACCTAAAGTGGTATCACAAGACAATTTCTTTAGGCTAGCTTGCCTTTAAAGATTTTACTGTAGAACCTTTAGTCATTTCAGCAATCACTAAAAATGAAAACCAAACTCACTGTGAGTGAATTGTTTGTTAGTGATATTCGCTACATGGGCAGAGCAAAGTGAGGCCTGATTAATTGTGTTGGCTTAAACTGGGTTGATTCCAAATTCCAAAAGTTAATCAGTTAATTAACAGTGATTATTTTCTGAAAGTTTTAATAAAATCCATTTAGTGGTTGATGATTGTTTTTTCTTTTTTGCTAACAGACAGACGGGATTGACACCAAAAGTTTTCAGCAAAGATGCCATGCAATGCATTGCACTTACAATATGTGTCAGGGACATTGCTCAGCTACTAGCATACCAAATGTTAGCCCAGCATCTGTAAAAGAAGTTATAGCCATTTTTGTGTTTGCTAAGGTCAGTTGGTTGTGGTGCATTCTGTGTTTGTCTGTGTCTCTTTCCTGTCCTCAAACCCCAGCCGGTCGAAGCAGATGACTGCTGGTCCTGAGCCTGGTTCTGGTTCTGCTGGAGGTTTCTTCCTGTTAAAAGAGAGGTTTTCCTTTCCACTGAGTCCACTGTGACTCAGTCTGCTGGCTTCCTTAGATAAATAGTTTTTAGTATATGGCTCTTTATAATGCATGTGAATGTTTTTGTACAGTGCCCTGACTTTTGTTGACTCTTAGTGCTATAAAATAAATTGAATTGAATTTAATTAAAATTGATATTAGTGGCCATCTTGAATTGGGTTGACTCCAGAAGTTATTCAGTTGTATTGTGAAATGCATAAAGTCTTGTGGCATTGATTCCATTTACAGTGGCGTGACCCTGGCGATGTTTTAAAGTTGTGGGACTTCAGCAGTCGCTGGCCATATCTGACACCATTAGGAGGCCGAGCATCTGCTTTGAAATTTGGAGCCTGCGCAGACGTACTGACGAGGTTCTGCCTTGACTCTCATGGGAAAACACCGAAATTCAACTTTGTAGTTACATTTGATTTCATCATTTTTTTCTGCTTTGAGAACTTTAAGCTTTGTTGATAACAACTGTGGCAAGATTTTTGCCTTATTTTTCTGTAACTTCACATGTCAGTCATGTGATTTCTGGAATCCATGCTTTCCAGTGAATGTGTACACACTGTCAGAGGAGGCAGATGGATGAATAATTAAAAACTGTTCAGGGACAAAGTTTTCTCAGACTCGTGTTGGCCTTTGTAGAAAGGACTGAAACGTACCTTGAAACATAAAATGATTAGAGGGGAAAAAAAGCATCTTAAAAGATTCTGTTTATGATTAAAGGTGATTTTTTTTTTTTTTATTATATGGCACAACAGACAACTTAGGTGTGAATGTAAATATTCATCTTATTTTTTTTGTCTGCTGTCTCTGCTGTGATTGCAGGGATGAACAGAGAGGTAAAAGAGGTTGAACAGCTCTATGCAGAGGCATGTGTTCATTGGGGTAAACCTTTAATCACAGTAAACATTAATTAGAGTCAATCACTGGGCAGAAACAGTCATTGACACACCTGTTCTCCTCTTGAATGAATCTGAATTATGTTTTAATATTCAGAATTATGTGTGAAGTGGATATCAGCAGTAAAAATGTTCACATGAAAATAGGCATTTTTATCATTTCTTTCTTTACATCTTGGCTCTTTACTGACACCATCTGGCCATAGATGCACACTACATTTTCTGCAAACATTGGACCCCATGTCTCTCCTTTTGCTGCTTCACAAAATAATGTGCCTTCAGACTTGTCTTCTTTATTCTTATTTTTATAATTTAACCTAACTCTAAGTTATGAAACACTGCAGTGTTCACATAATCTAAATGCCTGTAAGATTCCTTGACGTTTGTGGCTGTTATGTGACAAAATGTTAAAAAGTACAAAGGGGATGAATGTCTTCTCTCTGAATGGTTGTTTTGTTTGAGAATCCTAAAATGCCGTCAGTTTGTTTCTTCAAACTAAAGTGAAGATGATAAACTCACCCTGTCACTGTGGTTGGACTGTTTTTACCTTTAGTTTGACTGGGATTTATTTGTGCATAATTTAGTTGTAAAACAATGAAAGTTGAAAACACATTTTCTGTTCATGTAAAGCAAGATTTAGAACAGCTGACATTGTTAAACATCATGAAAACCTAACAAGGATAATGACAGTTTTTTTTTTTCTCCTCATGTGTTTTCCTCACCCAGGCATATGGGCCCAGACAAAAATAATCAATATAAGTGCTAACGAGGGTCAGAGGGTGGTTCTGGACGCCTCTTATGACACGGGTTCTCTCAGTGACCTGAGCATCATCTGGAACTACGTCACGGACAGCAGCCAGGTGGTAAGCAGACAAATAAAAATCACTAAATTCTATAAATTTAACGTTTATGTCTGCCCAGCTGTAAAATCTTACTCTATAAATAATGTTTTTCTATGTTGTGCCCTTAATCTGGAGACATCCACCTATTAGAAAGTGGATAGAGAACATAAAATCTCCACCCCCTGCTGAAACACCAGGGCCAGTACATCATGTACAAATGGTGTGTATGCATAAAAACATGGCAATCACCCTTTTCCGTGCAAAAGTTCAACAGTGAAAAACCAGTGGAAATGTGTGCAGCTGCATGGCAACTTCATGGCTGGAATACACGTTTCTACAGTTATTAGTCTTATGTCGACAATGAGAGGGCATGCTAGGAAACTTCATGATGTGAAAACAGTTACTGGACACACATCAGGGCTGTACTGATTTATGTTGATTTAAAGTCAGAGTTTTTAGTGTCACAAAGGAGGATCTGTTTGAGCATGACTAAATCATTATGGAAAACAGTTTCAATTAACTGTCAGTAGGAAGCTTGTAAAAGGAAGAATTGTGCAACATTAAAACCAAACATATCAAGTTAATGATGTAGAAATGGACTGAGACAGAGCTAAATTAACCTTTTGATTATGAGATCTTTCTGTCCTGACCTAAACAGCAACAGGTGGGCAAAGTAAGCAACATTTTTTCTTTTTATTTATTTTTCTTTATTATATTTTGTGTTCTAACAACCCTTGAATGCCTCTTTGTATACAGTATTTATGTAAATACATGAGCGAGGCACAACAGATAATTGGCTCCAACACCGGGGGGGGCATGCACTAGCTACTGGTCCATCCATCCATCCATCCATCCATCCATCCATCCATCCATCCTCTTCCTCTTATCCGAGGTCGGGTCGCGGGGGCAGCAGCCTACGCAGGGAGACCCAGACTTCCCCCTCCCCAGCCACTTGGGCCAGCTCCTCTGGGGGAATCCCAAGGCGTTCCCAGGCCAGTCGAGAAACATAGTCCCTCCAGCGTG
>NC_051442.1:25598595-25610081 GCF_001649575.2 Kryptolebias marmoratus
GTCGAACGCCTTCTCCAAGTCCACAAAACACATGTAGACTGGTTGGGCGAACTCCCATGCACCCTCAAGGACCCTGCTGAAGGTATAGAGCTGGTCCAGTGTTCCACGACCAGGACGAAAACCACACTGCTCTTCCTGAATCTGAGGTTCCAAACAGTAATGATAAAAGCAGAAGCTACAAAATCAGCATTTTTCAGACAGATGAATGAAAAAGAAAAAAAAAAAGATTTTAAAAGGACTGTGAACAATAAGAACAGTGAGAAGCTTTTTAGAAGTAAAACAAGTACAGAGATCAAGTGAACACATGACTTCTTTTTAAAGACAGAAAATTATTGAGCTGATCTTTTTCCATTTTCAGACGTTCCTGACCTTTGAAGAGTAAAACCTTGGGTCAGACTCTTTTTAAGATGAGGAGTGTAATCTGGTAGCATGTTTCTGTCTGATGCTGTAGGAACTGTTAACTAGGAGTTAGAGGATTTCAAAAAAGTTAAAGTCAAAATCTCTTTATTTGTCTCCCTTGGGAGAAATTAGCCTTGGACAGAGGAGTTACACTGCTGGCATCACAAGGTTAATAAATACAGAAATAAATTTATAAAATCATTAAAAACCTGCTGCAACACATGATCCAACCTCTGAATACCTTATAAAACTAAACTAGTTAATTAGGAATCAAGTACCATATTTATAGTATAATTAGTTTTCTCATTCATAGTATTCTAAACAGCAGTAAGTTTAAAGCATGTTTTTAACATTTAAAAAGAGCTTCTTTCGCTGAGTCACAGATTGCTGGTTCCACAAAACCAACCATTTTTCCTTTATTAAATCTAATTTGCTGCGTAAAGATCAGTAGTCAGAGTTGATTTTCTGATACCTTTTAAGTTCTATCATTTGCATATTTAAAAAGGGACTCATACAAAGCTTAAAATACAATAATAAAAAGAGAAGAAATTATTTAGTTTTCAACAGTTTATAATATAAAGAGAGTTGAGTAACATCGGCTACAGGGTCACTTGAATGTGTTTTGTGCAACATAAGGAATCACATTAATTAATGTTTGTATACTGAGTAGATATGTAATATATTATACAATGGTAAATGGTAAATGGCTTGCACTTATATAGCGCTTTATCTAGTCCAAGGACCCCAAAGCGCTTCACACTACAATCATTCACCCATTCATCCTCACATTCACACATTGATGGCAGTAAGCTACACTGTAGCCACAGCTGCCCTGGGGCGGGCTGACAGAAGTGAGGCTGCCATCACACCGGCAGTAACATATACCTCTTAGTTTTCATGTAATACCATCAAGATGTTCCATTTAATGACCTACCTGCAAGTGACTCCAGCTTTGAATCCTTCAATTCTCCTCCTTGTTAAACATTACCTTGTTATTATATTTAAAAAAAAAACACTTGCCGATGAAATATTGTGCTGTCCAGACATTTTCCACGACGATTTGTGCAAGAAAATTCCACACAATGTGAAGGAATTAGAGTACTGCTGAGTGAAGAGGTTGAAATTAATTACTTCCTTAAGATGGTGGTGTTTTCAGCACATCAAAAGTCCCGTGATGGCAGACTGTAAGATCAGACTGAAACTGTACAACATCAACAGGACACTAAGAGCCTTCATCAAAAACTCAACGGGAATGTGGAAAACAACTCTAGTAGCCAATTACACAAATCAGCATTAAGTACAGCATATACCAAAGTGATGCTCTGTTCCAACTCCTGTTTTGCCTGGGCCTGAACCCCCTCAGCCAGATGATTGCAAAGAGTGGCTATGGATAAGCTGGTATAATAGCATGGCCAAAGGATGTGATAGAAGTCACTGCCATCAAAACACAGAGGCACTAATCATGGCAGCATAAAAGCAGCATACCAGACAGGACCTAAGATGCAGGCTGTGTAAAGATGCCCCTGAGACAGTCCAACACATAAAAGCAAGATGTAAAATGCAGGCAGACAAAGCATACATGGAACACCATAACCAAGTGGCTGGAATAGTGTACCAGAACATCTGTACCAAGTATGGACTGAAGATCCCACTGTCAAAGTGGGAGAATCTACCAAGGGTGGTGGAGAATGGCAGGACTAAGATACTGTGGGACTTCCAGATCCAGACCAACAAACAGGTTATAGTAACCAACCAGACATTGTGGTGGTCAACAAGCAACAGAAGAATAAAGTGGTGATAAAAAATAGCAATCTCAAGTGACTGTAACATGAGGAACAAGAAGCACAAGAAGCTGAAAGAGGAAATAGAAAAGAGGTGGATGTCACCAACAAGAGTGGTGATTCTATATTTTTTGCCAAATGTCTATAAAATATATTATATATTGTCTCAGTCCATTTTCATCAGTAATCCCGGAGTAAGTGATGGCTGGTATATGCAGGATCCTAATCAGCTAACTGTTGCACTTTGACAGAATGTTCCAAACAAATTTGGTTCATTTTTCTTTACAGTTTTATATGGTTCTATGTTTATGGCAGGAGCTTGAACCAGAAATGCTTCTCCGAAGGCGAGGAAACTGTAGAAGCAAAGTGGGCGGAGCAGCATGAGGTCAAAAGCACTTCTGGTGATACAGCTGTTTGCCTTTTCTCACAGGCATACTAAATCTAAACTTTCTCATTTTCCTGGGCCAGAGATGGTAGTGATCTTCAGATCCAAACAATCCCACTAACATGGATGTCAGGAAAACAGACAAAGTGAATCATCCATTTGGTTTTGTTGCATTTCCCTCTGACTCAGGCTTTCTGTCTCACTGTACAGATCATTACCTACCACAAAGAAGTCATAATCATGGACTCCCCTCAGTTTAATGGCCGTGCTGGTTTTGTTGCCAGTATGCCTTCACGGGACGTGTCTCTGTACATCAACAACACCAAGGAGTCAGACTCAGGACGCTACCTTTGTCAGGTCGTCGGGTTAACCAGTGCTCTAAGGGAGTTTGCTCTGGATGTGAAAGGTGAGAAGAGCCACTGCTCTCTGTGAAACACTGAGTTCAAGCATCATGCTGTAAAACATCCTGTTTTTCTTTCAGTCCCTCCTTCTGTTCCAACTTGCTCACTGTCAGCGAAGCCAGTGCTTAAAGGAAACGTCACTCTGACATGCTCGTCCAGCACTGGGAAGCCCACCCCTCTGTACAAGTGGAAGAAAACCAGCCCCACCTCCGAGGTCTTCTTCTCACCGATGCTCAGTGAGTGGACGTCCCACTGAAACAACCACTCATCAAGTGATTTGATACAAATATGAGTTCACGTGCTGCTAATGTGCACACTTTTTAAAAAAATAATGACTAATTTGTGTTCTTATTGTTGGGGGAAAACAAGGTTACTCTTGAATATTTCCATGGTTCAACTAAATGAATTTCTCCAGGAAGACACTACCAAGAGGTTTCTTAGACTATCTAATGAAAAACTATTTTTATTTTCAGGTTTCTTATTAGAAAAGATATTACTTTTGTATTTTTTAACTATTGTTTTGAATATGCACCTTGGCTAAGCCCACACTCACACACACACAGTTAAATCAGGTTGTAGTTGTAGAATAGAATATAAATATAAATATTTGCACATACAACAGTAAGGTAAGAACTACAGGACTCAACAAGAGTCAACACCTGAAGATAAAATCATCAGAAGTGTATGTTTTTGTTTTTTATCCTGTGTAATGACTTGTTAACATGGAGGGGCCAGACTTGGACCTTGTACTGGAACCGTCCTTAAATGTACATAAAAAGATCATTTTATGCCCACACACAGACAGACAAAAACATTATTATTCATCTTTTGCCTTTCAGCAATGTGGCACTGGGACAATGTGGGGTGAAGAGAAATCAACTTAGATTTTTTATTAACAAAACTATCCATGGCTGGTATGTTTCTGCAGAAAATGTTGACGACAGCCTCCTTGTTGTTTCAGATGAGAAGACTGGCACTTTGAAGCTGACCAACCTGAGCAGTAACATGTCGGGGAAGTACGTGTGCAATGCCAGCAACGCAGCCGGGTCAGAGAGCTGCTTCATCAACCTGGAGATAGTCGGCTGTAAGCAGCTCGCACTAACACCACAAACAGATCCGCCCTGTGTCTTTCCCAGGCCTCTTCTTTGACATGTTTCCACTCTATGCTTCCTGATTCCAGCCAATAGAGTGGGAATGATCGTTGGTGCAACGGTTGGATCAGTACTGGGCTTCATCTTCCTCCTCTTTGTCTGCATTGTTTTCCTGGTTTTTTTCAAGAGGCGACGAGAAAATGAGGATGACATGGCCAATGAAATTAAGTGAGTTCATCAGAAACATTGGTAACAATCCATATTACAGGCTGGTCTGTAGAGACTGTATTATTAGATTATAATTATGAATTTTATGTTTATATGTGATTCACTTTTACTTTATTTTTTTAAACTCACAGTCAGATTTTTACTAAAGCACTGAATGTTATATTGAACAGAAACACATTTGTTTCATTTATTTTTAATATTTGTGGATCTAGAAAATTTTCCTATTTAAGTATTGAAATTTTTACAATTCACCATATTAAAAGACACTTTTTAGTTTATGTTATAATTTAAGATATGGAATAGGACTTTATATTATAGAAAAGCTTGCAATGTGTGACATCATTAATTAAAGGGGACCTATTATTATAACTTATAATAACTTTCTTGGCTTCATACTTTCTATGGTAAAATACAAGTCAGTGTCACTGTCAGAAATCGTTTGGTTAAAAGTTGGAAACAAATCCAAAACAATTATGTGACAAAATCCAAAATTCAGTTGAAAAGGAGTGTATTGTCACAAATTGCAGCAGAAAACTCTGAAACATCCCATGAAAGAAAGCATATCACCCACCGACTTTAATGTCAAAGTTTAAAACAAAGATGTTGTATGATCTGTTAGGGCTGAGGCAACATTTTATCCACTTTGTGTTTGCTAAGGCTGATAGCTTGTGGCAGACATCTTGAATCGGGTTGACTCCAAGTGAATCATTTGAACATGTACATTCAAATGATTACTTCCTTAAAATCTGTCCAGTGGTTCAAAAGTAAAAACACACAAGCAACTAGACTCCATTTTCTGCATGAATAACTTTGCTAACATTTGTTGATGAATTATTTAATTGAATTGTTAAAGTTGAAACAAGCTGAACAGAAGATACATTCAGCAAAACAGTAGCTAAATGCTAAAATGAGTAAAACACTAGCTAAATATTTGCTAAAATCATCAAAATTGTAGCTAAAAGTAGCAAAACAGATGCAAAAGGTAAACTCAGCAAAGCAATAGTTAAAATTCACAAACCTGTAGCTAAAAGCTAAAAGAAGCAGAAGAAAACAAAAGCAGCTAATCTCAAAGAGAACAAAGTTTTTTATAGAGGAATTTTCTTTCAAACAAAGGCAAATATTTTGAGAATTATACAACCTCTGGAATGAGCTGAACATTTGATCTTTAAATGGTTAAAATAGCATCAAGTATGGGAAAGTAGTATGATTGCAAATAAAAGATAAGAAACTATAACAATAAAAACTGACTCAGTTTTCTCACAGTTAGAGCTGAAAGCCAACGTTTATTACTTTGTTAAAAGTCACATGTGTACACACAGTGAGAGCTGAGTCAGCTTTGTGGGCTGCTTGACTCACACGTTTGGAGAGAAAACATGTCGCACTGATTGTTTGAACGTTGTTAAACATCAAGCAGCAGGACTGAGAGCATCTGTGACTCGAGACATTTTGGAGACTCTGCTGTGAATGTCTCGAGCCGTTACTGTCTTCTGTGAATCCATGTTGGTGTTTCCTTACCGTCTAACCCTAACCCTAACCCTAACCCTAACGCTTTCTCACCTGCAGGGAGGACGCTCAGGCCCCTAAGCGAGTGTCCTGGGCAAAGAGTGGCATGGGTTCTGATGTCATCTCCAAGAACGGCACTCTGTCCTCCATTGGCTCCAGTCCACACCACAAAGAGTCCTCCTACCACCATAACAACCACCATCACCACCTGCAGCAGTACCCCCAGCATCCGCCTTCAGACTCGGCCTCCATCGTCACAGCTGCGGGCAGCACCGCCGCGTACCGACCATCCCGCCACCACGGGGCCTCCACTCCCACCCAGTACAACTTCAACAACAGCAGCACTCTGCCTCTCTCCTCTGAGCCCACCAGGGGGAGCCCCCTTCCAGTGCAGGAGCGTTACAGCCAGCTGCCCCAGGCCCAGGCTGTGCCTCAGACCTACAGCGCCCCCTCCCCTCCACCGCAGCCCACATCCACCTTCACAGCCTCCAACATCAGCCGCATGGGAGGGGTGCCCATCATGGTGCCTGCTCAGAATCAGGCCGGGTCTCTGGTCTAACAGGAGGTGTCAGAGGGCTGGAAACACACAAACACTTAGAGAAGCTCTGACCTGCTGGTCAACTCTTCGTTTTTCACTTTTTAGATTTTGTTTCAATTATGGAAAGTTATTATTTTCATACAGTTTTTACACCACCCCTTTTTCTACAGTTCTTTATGCTTTAGTTGTTTTTGTATGAAACTTTTCCACATAATAACTGCTATTGCTTCTTCTTCCTGTTGTTCGCAGTGAGTTGGCTGTTTTAAAAGTTTTTTCTTTGTTTTTGAAATGAATATACAGATGGAAGAAGAAGAAAGTGATGGAAGTCATTTTCCAGATGTTATTTTTTGTACAACAACTACCTGAAGGCCCCAGAACCACGTCTGAAAAGCCTTCAGAGCGATGAAGGTTTCTCAGATTCAGTTTCTGCAGCAAGGACAAAGTTTGACTACTTCAGATGTTTTTTCTTTATAAATATAAAATGTTTTTATTCTTTGACACAGATTAACAAAACATCATTCAGAGCTGCTCTGGGTGGCTTTATAAAGGCCCTCATCACGCTGGATGATGAGCCCGTTATGTTCTCCATGACCTACATGACCTATTACAAGCTCTGGGGAAATGATGGCATCAGCACTCTTGGAGGATGTTTATTTTTGTACAAGAAAAATTGGTGGAATTTGAAGAAATTGTCGATGACAAGGGTCCAAGTGATCTGGAGCTGGAGACAGATTTCTGAAGAGGTCCATGCCTCTAAGAAGTCGACTTGTTTTAAAAACCACCTGTACTTGATCTAAAAAAATTGTTAATGCCAGAAGCTTTGAATTCTAAAAAATGATAGTCTTGTGGCATGTCTGTGATTTATTTTTTATACGAAATTGAACAATTTAAAGAACATCTTCTAAGAGTGGTGATTCTATGATTTCTGCCAGTATGATGTGTGTATGATGTGGATGGATGTTAGTTTGAAGGCAGTCATGATGCTGCTACACTGTAAAACGAGTATTTCACTGAGCAGTGCCTATCGGACATTTGCTGAGTGTTCAGGACAAGCAAGCGCTGTGCTCATGTTTGAAGTGGCTGATTTTTAAAAATCCAGGCAGTATTCTCGGCCGTAAACATTATTTTGTTGCTTGCCTACACTCATCATACTCGCCTCAGCCTCAGCCTCAGCCACTGCCACCACGCTTCTGATTTATTCTGCTGGAGTACACTTTAGAAATCAATTTAGACCAGTTTTTAGTAATTATTATTAGACCTGAACATGAACATGGTTATTATCAGAGGAGCGCTCTCTGTCTCTTAACACAGAGGATGAAACATCTGGTATAAACATCTGATATAAACAGTATCAAACCCACTGTATTCCTAATATGCTCCTGCAGTCCTCACTGAGGCCCTGCAAAAACCCCTCACCTTCAGCCTGATGACTTTACATGGCGGTGGGGTTGTCATCCGATACGAAGGGGGCCTAATTTATAATAACATGAAAAGGCTGTAAATATGATATTTGGTCCAAACAGCAGTGCTTGATTTTGGGACAAACTGTCTGCATCTCTGGATACTAAACCAAAGACAGATTTATGTCTGCATGCTGGAGAAAGACATTAGATAGAAACTACAATGTTAACAAGGAGTCGGTTCAGTTTCTGAAACAAAAACAGCTTCACAATAAATGTTTGGGGATTTTTAAAAATCAGTTCATAGACAGCATTCAAAAGTAAAGATTTTTTCAAAATAAAACAATATTACATTAATTATTTCTAGGCTTAAAACAAACAGTTTTTTTGTTTTGTTTTTATGATCCTGTTTTCTTCAGTTTTATAAATAGCATCATGAAACGTCATATTTGAATTGTTAAAGAAGGAAAAGAAAAATAGGTTCTGTTTTCTGTTCTGCTGAGCTGGAGATCCACTGGAGTGCTCGTTAGAAAAAGTGATGAAACTTCACATTTCTGAACTGTGAAGATTTCAAGGTGTAAAACGTTTAAAGGAAACTTGAAGGAGGTTCTGTATGGATTTAACAGCTGGAAGAAATGAAAAACAGCCTTTGTGTTTTATTGTGTGAATGGGTTGTTTAAAATTGTACAATATAAATATATAAAGTATTCCAAACAAGCCTTTATTTTTCTACTGTGGTGTATCAGAGAAAACAAAGAGTTTCTTAAATCTATTATGAAGATAAGAAACAACAGATCCTAACATCTTATTTATACCGACGGCCTGATCTGTGCAGCTTCGTATTTATCATCATGGAAAATGCCTTCTATCATGTTTTCAATTAAAATGCAAATGAACACGTGTGTGCATTTTTTTTTTTTGAATGTGAAGGTTTTATCCTGGGTGAAGCCAGTGCTGAGGCGTCTGACACCCCAGGACAGATCGTTGATCAAACAGTATTGACACTAAAATAAACACTAAAGTTTGAAGCAAAGACGCTGCACAATGTGCATGTGTTGGAGATGACTGTCAGCTACTACCACATTCTAATATGAGGTCAGTTTTTTTAAAATATAGCCATTTTTTTCTCTCTAATATTGACTATCTGTGGCAGCCATCTTTATTTAAATTCACTCCAGACTGTAATCAGATGTAGATGTCCATCCACTGATTATTTTCTGTAGCTGTAGCAGAAAGCTGGAACACTTCTGTTTGCAGGAATATCAAAATATTTCTGCTAAAAAAATGTAAAAATAAAAACTGTAATGTGAAATTGATGGCAGTGTAAAAGTTTAAACAAAGTTTGCATAAACCACTTTGGCATTTGACTGAAAAAGGGTCCAGTTGGATTGTACTGATGAGGCAATAATGGCTCCCAGTGCAGTTTTCCATGAGCAAACAACTCCGTTTTATGCAAAAGTTATTATTTAAACCTTTCCGCTGTCAGTATTTTCACATTATATGGATATTTCGACAGAAATAATATGATTTTCTTGTAAGAAGGGCCCAAGCTGTACTGGAAGTGCTACTGCTAGATAATACTGCTATTTGCACTTCAGATAGACAAAATAATGTTGTGTTATGGGAAATGTACAATGGTCCAAAGGTTTATAAAACAATGTCTGTATAAAGTGATGTGAACTTTGGGGGATTAGCTGCTCTTAGACCAGCTGTTACCTCTTCAGTCCTGGAAGAATTCTACTCTGTTTCTCCAAGAGCCATCGACAACAGGTAAGATATTATTTGTTCAGAATTTGAAGAACTTATCTTTAAAAGGGCCAAACTGCACCTTTAAGAACATTTAACTGTGCTGCATTGCATAGATGTAAATATTTATGTTGCTCTAAAAAAATGTTTGTTTGGTTTCTGATGACGGAAAAAACAATAAATATAAAACCTTGACTGTCATAAACAGACGGAGACAAAATAAAGGGGAGGCACACATTTAGGATAGGATGTTTATTACAGTTGGCAATAAAGCAATGCAGCATTCATCTACATGAAGCAAAGAAAGTTATAAATATGCAGATATGCACACCGTCTCTAAAATGAGCTTGTTTTCATTGGGCGATGATGTAAAACAAAAACTAAAAGTCAGAAACACATCCGTGTGAGTGCACAGGAGGAGAGGAGAAGCCTTTCACTAGAATGAAACAGTAAATAAAAGTAGAAAATCTGTTACTGAATTCATATCAAATATTCAAAAATAAATTTAAAAAAAGTCAGAAGAGCACTGGATGTTCATTTTGTGACAGAAGCGTTGTAATGCACTGCACCCGTAGTCGTGTTGTGTTTCTTCTCAGTCCTGTGGAGCTACAGTACTGAGTTGGCAGGAAAAGGTGCATGGCTTTTATATTCAGATGAATGGTTTTTAAATGGATGATGGCATCAGTGAAAAGAACAATAATCAGAATTATTAACAGGTTAGTACATGGGTTTGTGTTGAAACAAGAAAGATTAAGATTAAGATTAATAAAGACAACGCTGTCTTCCTGTGGTTGTGTGCTCCATCAGTGAAGTCCTGTGAAGGTGGGCTTTGACTGTCCCACCTGATCATGTTGGACGTGAAGAGGTGAGCTCAGCAGGAGGCAGATAAATACGACGATGATGGTGAGGATCCATGACTGATGATGATAAACAAGGGGAGCTCATGCAGATGGGGCACACAGTCGCCCCAGGCCGTGTGATGCTTTAGGTAGGACAGAGAACTAAAAACAAAGACAAAATAACAAACCATTTTAACTATTTAGGAAGAATTAAGCAACTGTAGATTTTATTGTATGAAATGTCACCAATTTTTAAGGAGTATAGAGGTTGACCAATAAACGAATCAGATGCTGAGAAGTCAGGACAGATGATATCACCACAGGCTGATTCACCAATTTTTAAAATTAGTTTTAGTCATAATATATTTTTTTCATTTACCAAAATATGCCAATAATGATTTAACTTAAACAAACATATTTATCAACACTTAAAACAGTTGGAAACTTAAAAATAATATATAGAGCTTTCCTGTTTCTTTCTTCACACCAGAGCTATTTGGTCTTCAGTTTGTTTCCTCAGATAGTTTGAACTCTAGTCCACCTGTAAACATGGGTCTTGATTTGCTCCTGAGTGAACCCTGGTACCGTTTGCTTACAGTGAGAAATGCAAAGAACCAAAGAGAGCAAGTAAGCACACTGCAGTCTCTTGCTGGACACCATATTTTTTAGAACTGCTGCATTTGTCTCAAGTAGAAAGCAACATGCTGCCTCGTCTGCTCCTCCCACTGGGCAGATTGATCCAAATATTGAGAGAGTGTAGTTGTTAGGGAGCAGGGGTTTGGGTTCTCTCTTTCTCCACTACAGGGAGCCATGGAGCCACATCCAGAGGACGGGTCTTCCACTGATTGCTCACACCAAGGGACGTGCGGTCAGGGGAGGCAGGTGAGGCAGAAAAAAAAATTATAACATAAAATGAATATTAATATTTGTCCACTGATCTTTATGTATGACTAATTTTCAAACATTTTTACAGTCAAAAACGCTGAAATTGCATATTTCCTGTTCAAATATGAGGGTGAAACGCGAGGTGCGGCAGCAGCGAGCCGAGCTTCACCTCTGATTGCGCAATCCATCACAAACTGGGCTGATACATGCAATTGGCCCCTGCCTGTTGCCGTACCGCTGCATGTCGCCAATATAATGGTTTATATAGCCTGATTTTCCACAGTCTGGCT